>NW_026057577.1:75679742-75731534 GCF_023721935.1 Panthera uncia | reverse complement strand
AAAGAAAGAAAGAAAGAAAGAAAGAAAGAAAGAAAGAAAGAAAGAAAGAAAGAAAATTTTGACTTAATGTGTCAAAATTAAAAAAAATAGTATAAATAAAAGATTCAATTAAGTTCAGGCTAATTAGCACAAGTGACAGAAAATAGATTGCCCAAATATGACTTGACATAGGACTGTACTGAAACAAGATTAATTAGAAATGACTTCAAATGAGTTAGCTCCGCATAAAAGGAAAACAGGACAAGCAAATATAGAAAAGAAGAACATGGAACATTAGTCTCATACTCCTCCAGTTCTTTTCCAACTTTCCTTACAGTTGTGCATTGTCAGTCTTTTTCACTGGTTCTTTTCCTATATCTATACTCGAAATGTGAATCTTCTTTGCAATTCTGTTTGTAGCACTATTATTTTCTTTCACAATCCACTGTACATTTGACCTTGGCCATTTTACTCTTGCCCATTGTTTCCTGTATATATTTACCTCAGGAATAACTTTCAATTGCGATTTATCTTCTCCCCCACTGCTATCAGCTAAATATAAACCCTCCTCATCACATGCATGGACTATGACTTCCTGACTCCAGGCTTTCTTTCCCTCACCTATCACCAGATCTGCTATTAAAGTCATTTTGCCACAATGTGAATGTTAAGACATCATCATCCTGCTTCAAACCAATTAGTGGTTTGCCATTAATTATGGGACAAAGCCTAACTTCCTTAGTAAGGCATAAACACCCTTTATAAACTGGTAACTTCCTGCATCTCCCACCACAGGTCTGATCATTTTTTCTTCCAAGTTTCCTAATCCAACCCTACTGAATGACTTTTAGTTGCCCACACTTATGTTGCCTCTGTGGGAATGTAGTGCAGGGGCAATATGCAGTGGTAGAAATGTTCTCCTTTTTTGTCTACCTGGCCAACTCCATTTTCTGAAACTTTGTTCACATGGTACCTCCTCTACAAAGTCTTCCACTTCTTCCTACAATTACAGAACGTAACAATTAATTAGTTCTTTTTATTAGTGCTACAACCATACATCTCTCACTCTTATCATATATTAAACACTTAACTATAACTTTCTGTTTATACATGTGTTTTTCCTGTTATTATAGACTATTAAGAAATAAGACTACATATTTCATCTTTTTATCTTCAACCCATAGCAGAGTGCTTAAAACAGAATAATGCATAATGGCTAGTTTATATATGGAATAGAGGAACTGATGTATGCATTTCCAAAAATGGATTTGAAATGAACAGCAATTTTCCAATGTGAGAATCATTCTTGAGAACAGGTTCAGAGCCTATTTATTCCTTTAAATTCTGAAGCCTTGGGAAAAAATTACAAAGTCTGATGGAAAAAATATATTAGTAGCTGAACCCTTTATTTTAAAAGAATGTCAAGTTTTCAGGGAGCATAAAAATACCCCTAAGAAAGACAAACCTCCTGTACTCTGGAATGTAGCAAGTTAGTTTCTTCCCACTAATCAGCATCAATACAGTAAAGGATATGTCAGCACTTTTGTAATGAGGCAGCTGTTCGTAAATAGCTACAACATGATTATATTAGCTTACATTGGAAAAATGTTCAAAACATCTATACTGTTAGAATCAGCTATTATTAACTTACAACACAGCATTAAATTAAGCATATGTGTGCACATTTAACACCTTCACACACAGTTTGGATATATATACCTGTGTTAATTTTTGCTTTTCTAGATATGAGATGTGGTTATATTAAAGCAGTCTTGCTGCAAATAAGGACTCTTAGATTTTTGCCACCCATAGGCTTGTGTGGTTAAACAGTGACAAAATAATAAGTATATTGACAGGAGAATAAGTGACTCCCAACCTCTCCCCGAACACACACCCAGATGAAGGCTTAGAGAATGGTCTGTATTTGGAATGGTTGCCGTATTCCATAGTCTGACCCTCAGCTTTTATGGTCTGACGTTTCAAGTTGCTATCTACATCCATTTCTAGTAAGCTGTCAGGTACTGGATCAGGCTTATCAAGATCACCAGAGAACAGTGCATACCCAAGAATGTAAATTAACTACTGGCTCTATCTTTCTAGGGGTTTGAGTTCTCGTTTCTCCTCAAGACACAACCTTCCTGAGCCATGTACCTGGAAATCCTAAATTTACTTGGTAAAATCCTTTCCCACCCATATATCAAAGAGAAGTTTCCCAAACAAAACAAAACTCTTGAGCCATATTCTCCTAGCTCTAAAAATTAAACTGTGCATTCTATCTCTGGCCCTTTACTTCAAACTTCTACTCTCTTTTCATCCATTCATCTTTTCACCTCCATCCTGAATCCTCCCTCTCTGCCTGGCTCCTCCAACACAGTCATCCTGTGTCCTTCAAACACCAGGAGAGCTTCACACACAGTAGTTTGCCTGAAATTAACCCTCACCACGCCCTCTTCCCCACACCTGTGCCTGACATTAAATACTCTTCTGCTAGCAACTGTGAATCTGCTTTCCTTGTCTGGGAGTGGCTAACAGGATACAAAGTCTAAGTTAAGGGATGAGAATGGTATAAATACTTTCTGCCGCAAATATAATATAAATCTTTAATTATTAATATAAATTTGTCCTTGAGAGCCAATGTCTTTTTTCCTTCAAATGTTGTTAAATTTCCAATTCTAAGCCCTTTTGCTTGTTTATTTGAGATTCCACAGACTGTCTCCCTCTCTCAATAAGGCTTTTACTCTGCTAGACTACAATACACTTTGGGGTTTTTCAGTGAGCAGAAACAACTGCTTCTGAGTCCTAGTTCCCCAAGGTTTAGATTCTAATCTCCTTATTTACATAGAGCATTTCCTATGTTTTTTCAACCTCACATTTAAAGTCATTTTTTTCCCATCACAGGGATTAATCTCATCCATGCTGGGTTCTTAGTTCCTGATAAATGTCTCCCTGTAAGACAAAGGGAAGACTGGGATGCTGGGCCCAGTCTGGGAGAGTGTTCCAGACAATTTGGCACAACCTGAATGTCCGTGAGCAGCCATTAATATAGAATAGAAGTGAAGGAGGCATCTGGTGAAAAAAGTGAAGTAATAAATCCAGCACATTGTCTAACAATACAATCATTTCAAAGATTTAAGAAAAGAAGGTGAAAGCAGTTATGATTTGTTTTGGCTTAAATGATATCAAAGTTGATTTTCCAGCAGTTCATATTATCTGGCCAGAGAAATGTTTTGAAATATTGAACTCCCCTTCTAAAAAAGAGCTGATAATCCCCTGCAACATGCCAAAGTCTTATTAGGAGGTAAATACTTTTATTTTTTATTACTGTGTACTTTTGTGCATTCCATGAAGGGAAAGATGGAGACAAATACAACCAAGCCATAATTCAGAGCCAGATTACAGTAAGAAACATTATTCCATAAAGAATTATGTCCTGAACTATCATCATCTTTTACTTTGGGACCCAAAGTAGAGAACTAATAAAGAAGGAATAAAACCAGATAATACCATTTCTGCTTTTTTTTATTGCTGCAATTGAATAATTGAAGGTATTTTTTGTTTGTTTTTAAGAACACATTAATAAAGAATACTGAATTTACTCAAATGTGTATGTGGATTAGGAATTACTGCAACAGACAATCTACAAATGAGAGCCAGAATTTATCCCCAAAACTTTCTGCAAATAGGCCTAGCATATTCTGGCTTAACCATTTACTAACTTTCATAAATACACTTACTCTGTTGTATTACTGGTGTTCAAACCACGCTACTTTCCTCATCTCCTAAATTTTCTCATTTTCTGGATAACTGAGTTAACTTATTCACTTTGTTTTGGTGGTTTCCATAACATAGAATGAGTGTATAAACAATATAAATATATTTTATAATGTGTTTATAACATATTTATATATGTTACACATAACATGTTTTATGTTACATATGTTACAATATAAACATAAATGATATAAATATACATGCTGTCTGGCTTACACAAATTAAATTTTTATACTCACTTTTTGATTGCCATTGTGTTAGGTATCAGTTTTGAATGACATATACAAATCAACAGCGGTAAGTTTTTTAAATGATTGATTTTTCTATTATGTGGTTTGTTTTTCACATATAGGTACACAAAACATCTATAATATACATTTTAATATTCATAAAATAGATTCATAATTTAATCTTTTTAAGGTAAATCATAAAAAATGAGCATGAATTCTCCACTTAAAATCTTAGTCCAAAGAAATTGACTTAAGCACATTTTGTGGAAATTTGTAATATTTGAAAATATGTCTTGTATTCCTATGACTGTAGACCTTGTATTTTATTTGCACAAACACAAATAAAATATGCTCATATTTGAAAAAAAATAAGTAAAATTCTTCCCAAATGAATATTATTGGAGCATGTTATAACACAACTCCCAGACAAGATGTA
This sequence comes from Panthera uncia, assembly GCF_023721935.1. Taxonomy (NCBI): domain Eukaryota; kingdom Metazoa; phylum Chordata; class Mammalia; order Carnivora; family Felidae; genus Panthera; species Panthera uncia. Next base: position 75,727,118 of record NW_026057577.1, on the reverse strand, counting down.
TAATAGATAACATATGTAATACAAAAAGCAAAAGGTAAAGGCAGACTAAAAATAAACGAACAATAATAGCTGAACTTCAAGGACAAATACAAAACAAAAAACAAAACAAAAACAAAAACAAAAAAAAAAAAAAAAAAACCCAAAGCACAAACAGGACAAGAAAAAGGCAGAATACCAAATAAAAAAATTAGGCAAAAGAGTTCAACAGATAATTCTAAGAGAGGATATTTAAGTGCACAACAGGTAAATAGAAATATGCACAGTTTCACTAGTTATCAGGGAAATACAAATTAAAACTTCCATGCAAGACCGCTACACATCCACCAGAATGGATCAATGAAAAGATGAAAAAATACTGACAGTTATTGAGAATATGAATCAACCTATGCCCTGCTATTGGGTTCTAAGTGGGTATCCACTTTGGAAAATGGTTTAGCAAAATCTACTAAGTGTAGATATATGTGTGCACATAGTGGCCTCGATCACCCATTCTAGATTATAGTCAAGAAAAATGTGTACTTATGTTCATCAAAAGGTACCCACCAGAATACATGTTATAAATATGTTCATAGTGTGGTAGGGTCCTCTCCCTTAGGAAAAAACAAACAAAAACAAACAAACCAACCAACCTTAAGGCACACCTGGCTATACGCGTACAAGTACATGACATCCCTCATGACTTTGTAACATGAGACCACTTTATCAGACCGCATGTTTGTGTGTTACCATATATGGGAGACAAAGAAATAGAAAATGTATAAAAATCTATTCCACATGGCATTCGAGACTCAGTTCTTCAGGTAGGAACCAAACTGAGCTGTGCCGGCAGGAATAAAGTTGTTTCCTGGAAAGAAAAGCCTCCTGGGGCGCCTGGGTGGCTTGGTCGGTTAAGCGTCCAACTTCGGCTCAGGTCATGATCTCATGGTCCGTGAGTTCGAGCCCCGAGCCCCGCGTCGGGCTCTGTGCTGACAGCTCGGAGCCTGAAGCCTGTTTCAGATTCTGTGTCTCCCTCTCTCTGACCCTACCCCGTTCATGCTCTGTCTCTCTCTGTCTCAAAAATAAATAAAAACGTTAAAAAAAAAATTAAAAAAAAAAAAAAAGAAAAGCCTCCGTGTCATGACTTTCTGTGTGAGAATCGTGCTACAATAGTACCCCAAAACTGAATACAATAGAATGGAGAGCCTGTGTTATATTCACCCAATGATATAGTATATAGAGTTAAGAATGAACAATCTACAACTGCATGAAACAATATGTATGAACTCTAACAAACATAATGTTATATGACAACATACAGAGAAAGTACATTATGTTATTTGTACAAAAGCAGGCAAAACTAAGTTATGTTATTCTTGAGTTTATCCTTGGCCAGACTTGGTGAGGCGAGAGCAATAGATCTGGAAGTGGATACAAGACAGGCATCTGGGAGGCTGGTCTTGATAAGGTATTTGGTCTGAATGTTTGGTTACATGATGGTGCTGAGTGTGTGAAAACTCATCAATTATTCACTTAGGATCAGTGACTTTTATAATAAGCATTAATTAACAAGTTTTAAAACTGTGCATTAGTTTGCTAGGGCTTCTATAACAAAGTAATGCAAACTGGGTGGCTTAAACTTATTTTCTCACAATTTTGGAGCTAAAGGTCCATGATCATGGTATTAGGAAGGGTTGATTTGTTTTTTGTTTTTGTTTTTGTTTTTTCCCCTGATGCCCCTCTCTATGGCTTGTACATAGCCATCTTCTTCTCTCTGTGTCCTCATATGGTCTTTCCTCTATGTTGGTCGGGATCCAAGTCTTTTTTTTTCCCCTCAAGTCTTTTCTTATAAGAACATAAGTCAAAGTACTCTGGGCCTACTGTCATGACCTTGTTTGACCTCCATCACCTCTTTAGAGAACCTATCTCTAAATATAGGCACATTTGAGGTACTGGGGTTTAACACTTAAAACTTGAATTTTGGGGTGGCGTCATCTAGCCCACAACCATATATAATAAGAAAAATTTAAGCAAGGAAATAAAAAAGATGAGAGAAATGTTTTAAATGCATTAGACAATAGAAATTATGTCTTTTTTAAAAAATATATAATTTATTGTCAAATTGGCTAACATACAGTGTGTAAAGTATGTTCTTGGTTTTGGGGGCAGATTCCACAAAAGGCTGCTAAAACTGATACATGAATTCAGCAAAGAAAGTATGTTTTAATGATTAAAAACAAAAGCTGATTCTTTTAGAAAACTTCACAACTAAAAGGAAACTTCTAGAAAAACTGGTAAAAGGAAACAGAGAAAATAAGAAAGATACGGAAGAGGAAAAGGGCACATAAATACAGATAGAATAGATTTCAAAAATAATATCAATTTGTTAATTTAGATGAGTAGACAGTTTTTTTTTGGAAAAAAACATAGGGAATATGTATTTCAATGGTAAAATATGTAGAATAAAACTAGTGTTACATGGGTATTCATTATATAATAATAGTAATATTATTATTAATTTATTATTATTAGTAATATTATTATTAATATTAGTAATATTATTATTAATTATTAATAATATTAATATTATTAATATAAGTAATATTATTACTTTTCTGCACGTTTAAGACTTCTTTAACTTTTAGAAAACCTCAGGTATTTCAAATTACAGCAATGTTTGCTATGGAAACAAAATTCCCAAGAATGGGTTGGTATTCCCACGTGCAGGACATCAATAGGTGAAAAGGAAAAAGAATCCTATGCTTTTTGTTTTCCATTGTAGTGAAGCAAAACATGCCTCCACTAAAGTGATGGGAGCTTCAAGTCTCAGGCTAAAGTTGAAAAACAAAGGAAAGTTTAGGCTTTTTTGCATCTTGGCTTTCTTCCAGTTAACAAATTTTTGCTTCCTCAGCGGGGCAGTGTTTATAAAGACTCAAGATTTGCTTCAAGAGATTTTCTAGGGTCCTTTAATTCTTAACTGGTAACATAGTTTCTTTTGGTATTTTGTTTATTTAAGCATATATTTATCAATTACTACACTTTAAGTCTGTTTAACTAGGCTCTACTTTTTCTTTTAAGTGAGCCCTAATTTTATGCTTTTATTTATTTATTATCTCTACATTTACTTAACACAGCTTTACTGAACCTTTGCCATGTGTCGTGCACAGTGTTGGATGCTGTGTAACGAGTAAGCTAAATTCACCTGCTGCTGATCCTTAAGTAACTGAATGATTCTCACACTTTAGCACTGGAATCTCCTGGAGTCATTTTAGAACATGAATTGCTGGCCTACATCTTCTCAGTTTCTCATGTGGTAGATCTGTGGTCCTGAAATTTGTATTTCTAACAAGTGGCCAGATGACTTATACTGTTTTTAAATTTAAATCTTGTTTTACAAAGGTTAGTTTTAATAGTTCTTTTCTTTTTAAAAATATTCTATTATTTAAATAAATTCTTTTCCTCCTCCTTAAACCCAGTGTTTATTTTGTTTTTAAATTTCTTCCATCATGTCATCTCCCATTTTAAAACATATTGTTTCTCTTTTTGTTGCTTTCATGTCCTTGAAATGATCTCTTCAATGTCATCCTAGTATTCTTTATGTTAATTTCTGTTTCTCTGTTTTTAAACTTGCCAAAAACTTAAAGCCTTTTTCCCATACATTTTTGTTAAGTTTTTTTTTTTTTTAACATTTACTTATTTATTTTGTGAGAGAGAGAGCGCATGTGCACAAGTGGGAAATGGGCAGAGAGGGAGAGAATCCCAAGTAGGCTTTGTGCTGTCACCACAGAGCCCAAGGTGGGACTGGATCTCACAAACCATGAGATCATGACCTGTGCTGCAATCAAGAACCGGATGCTCCACTGATGCTCCACTGACTGAGCCACCCAGGAGCCCCTTTCCCACACATTTTTAACTACCTGCTTTTATAAAAATATACAAGTGAGAGAGAGAGGTGTCACTCAAACTTTTAAGAGAGAAATATGGAGGCCTTCTCTGGACTGCCTACCCGCCCCTCTCCACAATTACCCTTCCAGACCTCTTTGGCTTCCCATTACAGTTTCCACATTCCCATTATTGATGGCTCTCCAAAGAACAACAGGCTCAAAGAATCAGTCACAATTTGTAACATAAACCTTACCATGCCAAAGAACATTTTGATTTGCTGAACCAATATTGCTTTCTATGTCATCCTGTTTTGACATCCTATGAAGTGGATGTCCTAATATCTGTTATCTTTAAATAAGGCAATCAAAGAACTAGAAACAAATACACAAATTACATGACAAGGATCAAAATATGCTGCTCGTGGAAGCTTGGATCCAGAGATTAGCATAATATCCTGATTTAACTCTCATGAGAAATACTTTGATGTAGAACTTCACTGAAGAAGATACCTAACAGAAGCCTGCTTCTCACCAACAAAAATACAACAGCACTTAAATTAGCTAAATAAACAATAATTTAATATTTTATTAGATTATCACTTTGGTTTCTGACCTGTAAACTAAGCAGTGCTCACTTTTGGAGAAGCACACGATGCTGCCAGTAAGTTTGTGCCCACCATTGCAATACTTCTCTGGCCTGTGCCAACCACGGTGGCCATTCCTAGTGGATGTCAAGTAAACAGACCCACGTAGTGTTTACAAAGCACTTTAGGTAAATTGGTGTGCAATCACTTTAAATGAACATTTTAAGGTCTGTACTGTAAATAGTCCAACTCAAAGCAATTGTAACTATTTTTATGCTGGCTATTTCTTTTTATAGTTGGTTAATTAAAACCTTCTGCTGACGATGGCTTTGAACTACTCATGAAAATCCTTTTCTGGGCTCAAAACAGAAAGGAACATCTGAGCAAAAGCCCGGAATTACTCATTCTTCAAGGGCAATCTATACTTGCTTTTTATAAACCATTCTGCCATGTGTTTCTTTCTTTTTTTTTATTTGTCAATCCTATCAGTTAAGAATTTTGTTCTTTGTTTTTACAAACTGATTTGATTAAATTTTATAATATAATCCAATTTAATAAAACGGTAATGTACAAAATTTTAGTCTCAATTTTTTTTCTTCACTCATGACCTATTTTGGAAAATAACAAACAAAAAAATAAAAAAACCAAAAACCCATACAACAGCAACAAAAACAGACAAAAAAAAAACCCTTAGTTTAAATTTCCCTGTCCCTCCTTTCCTCTTTCTATTCTTCTCTACCTTCTTTCCTTTCTTCTGGAGTAAAGTCTGCAAGACTGTTACACAAACAAACAAACAAACAAATAAATAAATAAATATTAAACACAAATTTCATTACAAAATTTATCAACTCAATAATTTTGTGTCTACTCTTGCTCTATGCACTTAGTAAAAAGCTTTTTCCCCCTCTAATTGTGGAGAAAAACCCACACCACCTACATTTACTTTCTCAATATTTTAAAATGTTCAGTGATGTTAACTGTATCCACATTGTTTTATGAGATAACCAGAATTTTCTGTTCTTGCCAATCTGAAACTCTATATCCATTAATCAACAACACCCCATTTCTTCTTTCCCCAGCCCCTTGAAACAACTATTCCACTCTGTTTCTATGAATTTGGCTACTTTAGATACCTTAAAAAAGTGGAATCATACAGTGTTTGTCTTTTTGTAACTGGCTTATTTCACTTAGGATAATGTCTTCAAGGTTCATCTATGTTGTAGCAAGTGACAGGATCTTCTTTTTAAAGCCTTATGAATAATATTCCACTCAATGAATATACCACATTTTTTATCTATTCATCTGCAAGTGGACACTTAGGTTGCCTCCAATTTTTAGCTATTGTGACTAATACTACAGTAGTTACAGGTGTGCCTATAGGTGTGCAAGTACCTCTTCAAGATCCTGGTTCCAATTCTTTGAGATGAAATTGGTAAATCATGTAATAATTCTGTTTTTAATTGTTTGAGGAACTATCCAACTGCTTTTCATAGAGGCTACACCATTTTACATTCTCATCAATAGTGCATCCAGTTTTTCCTCATCTTCACCAACACTTGTTAATTTCTGTTATTTTGATGACAGTCATTTTAATGGATGTGAGATGATTTCTGATTGTGGTTCTGATTTGCATTTCTCTAGGGAATACTAATGTTGAGAATCCTCCCATATGTGTGTTGCTCATTTGTGTATCTCCTTTAGAGAAATGTCTGTTGAAGTCCTTTGTCTATTTTTTAATGGGGTTGTTTTGTTGTTGTTTTTGTTGAGTTGTAGAAGTTGTTTATATATTTTGGAAATTAACACTCTAACAGATATATAACTTGCAAATATTTTCTCCATGCCATATGGTGCATTGTCACTTGGTTGTTTCTTCTAATATACAAAAGTTTTACATAACCCCATTTGTCTTTTTGACTTTTGTTGCCTGTGCTCTTGGTGTCATATTCAAGAAATCATTGTCAAATCCAGTATCAGGAAGATTTTCCCATGTTTTCTTCTGAATGTTACATAGTTTTATGCCATACATATAGGTCCTTTAATCCATTTTGAGTTAATTTTTGTGTATTCTGTAAGGTAAGAGTCCAATTTCATTCTTTTCAATGTGGAAATCCAGTTTTCCCAATACCATTTATTGAAGAAATGTTCTTTCCCCATTTTGTGATCTTGGGACCCTTTATAGGTATCATTTGACAATATGCACAAAGGTTTATTTATGGACTCCCTATTCTATTCCCCTGGATTTTATGTCTATCTTTATGTCAGTACCACACTGTTTTAATTATTATAAATTTATAATGTGTTTTGAAACAAGGAAGCATAAGGCCTCCTTTTTTTTTTTCTTTTTCCAGGTTGTTTTGGCTATTCAAGGCCTCAAGTCTTAATTCCTGCAAGTCTGTAGATGCTCCTGTGCTTACTTGGGTCCAAGGAGAAAAGACATCTAATCTTCTCTGATATCATCAACGGTTTATTCTAAGTCTACAACAGATGATAGAGAGTTCGTCACTACATGTAATGTCTAAAGCACAGTGTTTGGTATAAGTTAGATAACTGCATCAGATACTATGGATGATTAAACTCTAGCCTCTTGGGTAGCAGTACTCTAGGTTAAGATGGTTGCCTGTAAAGGCTCCTGGCAGACCATTAAAGAGATTTGGAGTCAAAATTCCTTCATTTGTCTAGCTCCTTCTACATTGTAGCAAACTTTCCCAAAAGTGACAGTCTTGGGATAAGATCCAGTACCTCACAAGATGGTTAATGAGGAGGAGCTGTGGACTGCAATAGATAAGGCCGCCCTGTGCTTAAATTACACTGTTCTTGTGAGACAAGGCTGTGCTTGAGTGGCAGTGGCAGGTACACTATTTCTGATAGAAAACAAAGATGCTCTTTCAAGGAGTAGAAAGGCTGTGTCAAGACCTATTTCACTATTGACTGCCTCTTAGTCTTCAACCCAGTCTTTTCTCTTTCCTTCCATCCTGATTCAGGGCTAGGGATAGCCTCTTGGTCCCTTTTTATTTTTAATTGTAACTACATTTCAAAATTTTATTGCCTTTCTCTAACAGTGACCTTGATTAGAGCCTCCATAACCACTGTGATAGAATATTTAACTGTAGATCTCACCAGGAAATTATCAGGGATTGGAAGAGTAAATGGGTCATTAGTCCTGCACTCACAGAAGAGCTCTGAATCCCTAGATCTTTAATTCTCTCTTTCCAGAACTCAAGAGCAACTATTACCCTTAGTATCGACTATATAGTAAAACTCGTAAACAAATTTATTTTTAAAATATACACCCATTAGGTTCTATCTAATAAATATTCAAGCTTATTTTGAATGATATTAAATATTTGTTGGCATTTAATGCCATGGCATTAAAACTACATTTTTAAATCAGAATCTTCACCATATCAGAAGGGCACATGGGTCTCCCTTAATCTGAGTTTTTCTCACTAGCACCTTCAAAAACAGAAATACATTTCTTCATGCTAATTTATTCTACTTTGAATATAAAAGTAATAATTACATTGGGACTACAGTAACCAAATGAAATGTATCACTGATAAATAAATAATGTGCATGTGCACAGAATTTTTGTCTGCTTTTGAAACTAATTATCTTATTTATTTATTTCTCATAGCAAACTGGCTTAATTTTACTACAAACAGGAAGTCACCGTAACCATGACCTCAGTAACTATATAACTCATTAACTCAATAACTATAGCACAAAAATTCAAATTTGTAATAAGTATGATTGTCAAGTTTTATTAAATTATTTCTTGATAGCAGAAGAATAGGCCCCTACAAATAATCTACTCATCATAAGTAAATGTAAGAATGAACCATTATTGCCATCAAATGGGTTTATCATGTTTGTGACTAGGCAAGACTGCTCTTAGAAAATCTTCAGGGAGTCAGCAGCTATACCCATATCATTTCTCATTTACCAGAATGTGTATGGCAGGTTTCACATGACAATTCACATGACACATTATAAATGTGTTTAGCCAAATGTTACTAAGCTTTCATCAAAGTGAAGGTCTATGCTCAAAGAGCTTTTCAGCTGCTCACATATGGCATGAATTCATAGTCTCCACCAAATCCAAAATGGACCTTGAAGGAGACACAAGAGTAAATGTCAAAGATCTTTGGATTCATGCCAAGCTTGGTTGCCCTCCTTGACCTTTGAAGATTGAAATCAGTCTGAATTCTAAGGGGAAATTTTTTTTTTACAAGATTATCCTTTTCAACTTGGCTTACGTTGAGAAGGGGATTATTACTTCCTTGAAGACAAAAACTTGCCAGCTGCCAACACTGGTTTTTTACAACCCTGAGTAAAAAGTCAAAAAAGTTGCTAGAGAATTCAGGGGAAGGGATGCTATTTCCTGCTTAGCTTCTGAGAACAAAGGTATCCAGCCACACAGGGTAATGACAGATGTAATAAGAAAGGACAAAAGCTCTTTGTATATTTAAACAGATAATTTAAAATGTTTCAGAAAAAGGGAGAGTAGACAACGCTGTACTGACCCCTAAATTGTCCAGTCAATTAGACAACTCTTTCAGAGAGGCATCTTAGGGGACATGGGGAATACAACATCATGTCCCACGAAGTTTAATATATTCATATAATTTAAATATCATAACAACCACTAAAAATAGGTTTTTTAACTATACTCATTTTGGAGGTATCCAAACTAAGGCTTAAGGGGTGGGGTCAGGTGGAAGGCCCATCTGCTGTTCTATCAGGAATAAGCAGCTAGACCAACATTTGAACCCTGCTCTATATAGGTCTAAAAACATTCTCTTCTGACTCTACCAGAGATTCTAATTTGATACTCTAAGGGCCAGAAATGGTCCACAGACTGTTTTGTTTGGCCTGCATAATGATTTGGAACACTTTAAAATTATATGCTGAACGTAAAAAGAAAGAGAAAGAGAGAAAGAGAAAGAGAGAGAGAGAGAGAGAGAGAGAGAGACAGAGAGAGAAAGAGAGAAAGAAAGAAAGAAAGAAAGAAAAAGGAAATTTTACATAAAAACTGAAAAAGATGGCATTTCTCCTTGTGAACAACTGACTGAAACTCAACAGTGGCTGTATTCCTTAGACGGGGCATGGCTTTACCACAGGTACCCCAATTCCTTTTACATCTCTGTCACTGGTGTTTAGACATTTATGTTGCAGTGTTTTTTTACTTATTGTCATGGACTGAATTGTGCCCCTTCCCAAATTCCTATACTGAATCCTAATCTCCAAAGTAACTGTATTTGTAGACAGGGCCTTTAATAAGGTAATTACAGTTAAATGAGATCAGAGAGTGAGGCTCTAATCTGGTAAGACTAATGTCCTTATAAAAAGAGTAAACACCAGAGACATCTCTCTCTGCACTGTACGGAGAGGCCAGGTAAATACTAGCAAGAAGAAGTCTGCTGCAACTCAGAAAGAAAAATGTCACCAGAAACCACCTCTGTTTATACCTTGATCTTAAACCTCCAGCCCCCTCGACTGTAAGAAAATAAATGTTTGTTGCTTAAACTACATCTTCTGTGGTATGTTGTTAAGACAGGGTGATCAAACTATTCACTCATACTCAACTATCTTCATTTATTTTATTTCTGTTACATGTCTGGTCCCTTTACCTGTGTTTGTTATATGACGGTTTTTTACCCTGCCATAGAGAAAATACCCTGAGTTATACTAATTTTAATATTCTCACTTGAAGCTGATATTTGTCATAGTATTCTAAAATTTTGGAGGGTCAACGTACAGATTTATTTGAAAATGATAGTGTGTAAGATTTTGATGTGAAATATCCTGGGTAAGGACATCTTAAGCAATATGTTTAAAGACTTATTCCCAGAGGAGAAAAATTTTGACAAAATTTTTGACATATTTATGGAAAAGTGTCCTCAAGATATTTAGGAGAATGCTCATTATAGTGATTAAGCAGAAATAGTGGCTTAAACGTTTCTACAAATTATGAGTTATTTACAAGGGGCATGTACCATTTTTACATGAGTCATATGTTATTATATATGTATACACACATATATGTAGAAAGGATGGAGAGAATGGAAAATAGATCAAATATATTTCCAGCTAGAATTTAATATTCACAAGACCACAAACTATTTATGACCTTTTTACCTCTGTAGCTCCAGGGCCTTCACAATGTATGTGCTCAACAAATACTTATGAAGAAAGTAAGTGGATATTCCACACCCAGCATAGCTCAAAGGAAGTAGACTAAATCCAAGAGATCTGGTTTCATTCCCAATTCCTTCAATAACTGCAATGTTACATAACTCCCTAAACTTAGCCAAGATTTATTTTTACTTTAAGTTAGTTAAATGAAAGGATTAAATTCCCATTTTGCCTATGGACATGAACACTCTTAATTAAGATCCCAGGACAGAAATTAATTTAAACACTTGTAAATGGGGTTATTCTAGTAAATAAGAAGCTTGTACTTCAAACCGTGGGTAACAGTCCTCTGAGCCAAGAAAGTGATGTATTCTGTCACCTATCCTTTCAATACATGTAATGGCAACAGGATGAAAAGGAATTAATGTAATATGGGTTTGTATATAGGAAACATTTGTTCCAATCCATGGAAAATAATTTTTACTATGTGATAATTTAAAAAATCTTTTAGAAGTTTCACCCTTTGCTAAATGTCAAAGGAAAACTTACAAATAAATGAAGGTATTGTTACTAGGCTCTGATTTTGAAAAACATTTTAAGGGAATGATTAAGGGTCATTTTTTAATACTAGGTGAAAAGTGATGAATAACTACTGCAGTGCCTTCTACGTAATCTTAAAGAGTTAGCACAGTTGTAGAAGCATCCAATTTACTCTCTGAAAGCAGTTGTATAGTAGAGCAATTAAATTTGTTTAAATAGTTTACCAACACATTTTTGATAATATTATACCAAATTAATCACAGTAATGTATGTTTGCAGTAAGTTAATGTATTTGCCATGATTTCAAATTTTTTTGTAATTGCATAGAAATTACCCACCTTCCTTTATTCATACCCGATCCTTTTTTTTTCCACATGCTATCTTTCGACAGAAATAGTTTTTTTAAACAGTAATTATATTGAATAATTAATAACAGTAGTAACCATGTTTAGGAAGCAAAAATAAAATGAAAAGCCCATTCATTTCACTAACCTCTTGACATTAGAAGAATTCCATCATGTCTGAAAGAAATGTTTGACAAGAGATGGGACTTCCAAAATTGAGAGGTCATAAGAAAATTCTGGGAATATTTTTTAAGAATAAAAAACACAGGGATCTCCAAACATGTAAATCTATACAAAACATTAAAATTACACTTCATGAATTTACACTACATCTGGAATATGGGCTCTAATGTTTCTGAAAATTAGTAACACCATATATTTCGATCATAATTATATGACAGTAGATTATTTTTAGCCTCCTCTCTACCAATGAACACCATACTCAGCCCACTTCCAAATTTTACTGAATAGCCAGAAGAGTGATATAACTCATAGCTAGACACTGAAAGAAGATGTGTTTGTGTGGGTTTATTTTTATGTGTATATCTACAAACTAGTGGGTACTTGCTTGTATTATTACATTGCACTGAAAAGATGGAGTTTTGTTTTCATTGTTTGAACTGTCCATCAGTCTTCTTCTAGTATGAAACTCCACTTATTGTCATTAAAAGTCATACAATAAATATTCAACACATTTTTATTCATCACTTACTATGTGCCAGATTATTTTTGCTGCATGCTCAAGATTAATAAATAAAAAAGACATGACCTCTGCCCTGTGAAACTTGCCCTCTAGTGGGAAAGACAACAATGAGGTGTTATTAGTATGATGAGTATTAAAAGATAAATGAGCAAGAGAGTAGTGGGGTGCTATGGGAATGTGCAGTAAGTCAGTTTAACTTACTTTAGAGAGTCAGGGAGGACCTTAAGGAAGAATATGTTTAAGATGAGACTTGAAGAATTAGTAACATTGAGGCGTGCCTGGGTGGCTCAGTCAGTTAAGCATCCAACTTAAGCTCAGGTCATGATCTCACTCACAGTTTGTGGATTCGAGCCCTGTGTCAGCTCTGTGCTGACAGCTCAGAGACTTGAGCCTGCTTCAGATTTTGTGTCTCCCTTTCTCTCTGCCCCTCTCCCACTCATGCTCTGTCTTTCTGTGTCTCTCAAAAATGAATAAACATTTAAAAAACCCTTAAGTATTAGTAACATTGAACCAGACAAGGATGGGGAAGGAGCATTTTGGACAGAATGGAAAGCCCAGCTCCTCAAGAAGCCCTGGAGGGTAGAGATCCTTGAGCAAAAGGTGACAAAGAAAAATGAGGGGAGAGATAAGAGGAACTTTGCAGTGTGTAAAAGATAAGAGCAGCCCTTCCCAAAAGTAATCTATGATCTATTTATGAGAATGTATCACACATGCAAAGCATAAAAAACACATGTGTAAGTCAAGATGATAAGGAGTAAAATTAATAGAATTGCACACTATAGACTGTATAGAGTCTGACACAAATACTTAGAGGATTTTGGAAATATCTTCTATTTCAAAACCTTTGCAATAATAAAATTATCTGTAATAACTGGATTTATCTCCCTCATTTTAACTTCTATAGAAATAGAAAGTATGTTAGGTAAAAGGCTTTTGAAGGGTTTGAAAAACTAAGAGAAAATACAAGCTTGTGACAAAAAAAACTAAAATAAAACATATACTATGAACAAGTGTAAATAGGAGTTAGCATCAAAAATAAAAGACTGAAGAGTTACTTGAGATTTCAATTTTTCAAATAATTATTTAAAAATCAGGATTCAAAGAACTATTTATGTTTACTGAAGACAGTTGAGGAAAGAGCCATTTTAGGTCATAAGTAGTTTCTTGAGAATGGATCATCTTATATTAATCTACAAATTTTTCGTTCTTAGAGGCTTAAGTCAAATTAATGTAATATTTTATTCATGCAACTTCCTGCGTGTAGAGTGTTAACGTATCTTCTTATTTTCCTGTCTGAGGTCCTCAAGCTTAAGTTAACTGTAAGTCAAATACGTACACACACACACACACACACACACACACACACACACACATTACCCTCTTAATCATGTCAAATTGCATTGTAGTAAGATTCTACACCACAATGTGAGATTATTCTATGCTACTGTGACTTCTGAAGGGGGAGTAATTGGATAGTCTGAAATGTTTGAACAATTCAGTCTCTTTCTTCATCAGAGAGAAAACACGTAAGCCAAGTGGTCAGGTGGGAGTTTATCAGAAGACCAGTTTCTGGTGGATAGCTCACTTTAGTTCAATAATAATCAGACCTTTTCTTTTACATATTTCTACTGAACTACAGATGATAGAAGTTTGGATTTTTTCCCAGAAATGACTTTGAGAGCAAAAGCAGAAGAAGCAACCATGGTTTTGTTCTGCTTAAGCTTGACCCCATCTCAGCTTTTGTAAATACTGAAAGGATGAGCCAAATCAGAAAATTCTGTGCTATTTAAAGTTTGGCCAATGATTCACAAATGCCTGATGAGGGCTTTTTCTTACCAAACCTGGCCACTGTCCAGAACCCACAGGAAAATGTTGAGAGGCTGTGATTCCTTTCTGTGCCTAGCAACCAAAGTCAAAAAGGTGAGGAGAGCTTCAGAAATGTTTTGATGTGTTAAGAACCAAGCAACCTCGCAGGTGTACTGCATCTACAAAGATGATTTTTCCCTTGTTAGGTCCAAGTCTTCCCATCTTTTGGCTGTAGCAATAGCACTAAACAGATTTGAAAAAAAAAAAAAAATAGAACATCTATTTGTTTACAAGTACTCCCAAATACTGCATAACCATTGACACTAAGGTTAGAAATAGTAACAGTGGACTGTACAGACCCTTTCTCTTGGCATTATTTCAATGCAGTCTTCTATATCTCATCAGTTAGTGCTGATCATTGCTTTAATATTGCAAAAGGGATGTCTCAAAACACTTTCCATAATGGGAATCACACTAAAAGAGCAACCTTTCTACATACTAAGTACTTTTTCCCTGGAAAAGGAGGCTGAAACATGGTTTTGCAATGCAACATTCCAATAGATGGAAAGTACTCTGATAAGCCAGCTAAATTGATTTTAGGATGGGCATTTACTGGGGAAAAAAAAAGGTTTAATTTGGTCTGATTTTAAAAGATTCCAAGTTTTTGTTTTCCATAGGAAACAGGGGAGGACTTAGATGCATAATCAAAATTTTATTGTGTAAATCTTATGAAGCAAATGCTATTGGTTCCCTGCTCATCTCTTCAGCCACCTCCAAATGTCACACAGAGCCAATATCTTGTTATCTGGATTCAATAACATTATTTCTCACAAAATAGGCCACACATGCCAAAAAGTTATGCACTCAAACAACCCTCACAGAGTGAGGGAGGTAATCTTGAATATAAATTAATCATCCCTAATTGAGATAATTTTTTTTTAATATATGAAATTTACTGTCAAATTGGTTGTATGAGATAATTTTGAGATGTCTTCCACACATCTGTCAGAGGCTTCAGAGAAGATTGACGATGAGCTGCCCACTCAATAACACACTTTTCATTAGCTTTCCTGACACTCTTAACAATGCTTTCTGAGAGCTCCTTCCAGTAAGTGACTCACAACCAGACTGTTTCACTAGGGTCTGACTTTGGAGGAAACCAAACCAATACACCACCAGGATTGTTAAATATAGGCCATAATCTCATGGTATTTCCAAGTTAATATTCTGGAACAGTATTACTAACATTAAGAAATCTGTAGGAATTTTTTCTTTTTTAAATCTTAATTGCTCAGACAAAAACTTACCTAAGATACACTCTGTTGTCTTCATTGGGTTTGGCTAACTGAGGACAAGATTTACCTTAAAGCAAAACATTGTGTCCAAGGACAACAAACAGTCCATCACCTCCTGTTGTGAGGCCTAAATCTTGTTTTGTTTTCCTTTTTGTTCTAGTTGTTTCTCCAATTACACCTATGCAGACTGACATACAAGTACAGAAAAGAAATGTCAGGAATGAGTCTGAAAAGATAGGAAAAGTCCAATGATAACTGAAAATATGAGTATAAGATCACTAACAGTGAAGATGTGAGGTAGGTATTACAGAAAGAGTCTGTAAGCAACCTTCACCTGAGATAATAGAAATTCATTATAAGGAGTATTAGTTCAAATACAACAGAAATCGTAGGTGAAAAGAAAAAAGGCAACCTGAGAGTCATCAACACAAATGTCTTTAAATTTTGAGTCCATGTGATAAAAGTTTGTTTGGTCTTCAGGATTCAGTTCTGTAATTACACTATGTAACTTTAAAGTTTTACATTAGAAAGATTTTGCTAAGGTTTAAATTTTGAGTATAGGTCAGCAGTTAAAGGATACAGAAATGAGACCACATTCTAAAGGGATAGTTTATATTTTTGAAGCGGCTAGGAAAATTATTTCACATGATGTGAGACAACAGAGTTCTAAAAACTTGTTCTCATGACCTGCGTTGCCAACTACATTTACATATGTACATATGGACGTGTGTATGTATGTATGTTTGTATGTATGTATTTGCATTTCTAGAAAACTGGTTGTCAGAGAAGGAATAGGAAATGTAATCATGAAATGCAAAATCTGAAACATTTTAAAAACATATTTGTTTTTAACATATTTATTTAAAACCTAAGTGAAACATATTTCATAATTCCCCAAATAAATATCCAATGTTGCAAAATTCTACTTTCCTGATATAAGACACTGAACACACCCTCATCACTTTAATTAAGTTGCAAGGTACCTGCTAATACCATACGTGCCATAACATGCCCAGGAAGAAAATACTGAAAAGACTATCAGTGGTTTCATTAATTGTTAACCATCTGTGCTGCCAAATAATGTAAAAATTCAGATCTGTTCACGACAGAGAAAGTTGCTTCATTTCAGGAAAAGCTGCTTATTAAGGGATATTCTTGCTTTTCAGTTCCTCCCACTGGAAATTCTTAAAAACCCTATCAATAAAAATACTGAAAGTTAAGAGTTATAGGGAATAGTGGAATGCAATACTTATTTCATATTTCCTCACATATCCAACATCCAATTACACAGTTGAGGATTGTGTCATTTCATAAAATGAGTTACAGTGGTTCACAGGGTATGTAAATCATCTGTGTGCAGCTGATTGGAAGAGTCGCCCGACACTGTGCATTCTCACAGGTACTTGTGCTTGTTATAGCTTCCCTACCCATTTCCACAAGCTGTCTTACAAAATCATTACGGTGGTTAAGGTTACAGCATGCAGACTTCCAATTTTCCCACATACGAGATTTCTGGGATTTCAGTGATCCTCCCCTCCCTGTGTAAAATCCTTCCTCAGTATCTTGCACACTGCCAGAAGTTCAAGAAATTGAAAAACCTGTCTTACTTCATTCAAGTCTGGAATAAGCTAAATTGTGTCAGTCCCAGAATAGGTCTAAATTTACGATGGAAGCCAGGTAACTCTGCTGATCTATCATTCTGATCTGGCATATATGATTATCTCATCTCCCAGATACAATTGCATTTGTTCATCATCTTCACCAGATAATGTTACAACTTTCTGACATGCCTCTTGCTGTGCTTCTTCCCTCTGTCACCATGGTACCAACTCTTCCTCATCCTCTAGTGTTCAGCATAAGTAATTCTTCCTACAAGTGTCTTAAATGATTAGATATTTAATCCAATTGCACCAAGGTGCAATACTGATCTCAACTTAGGGTCCTCTATTCCTTCCCTGCCTTAATATCCAGACCCATTGTCCTTCTGACTCTAAATTTAAAATATATCTAAAACATACTCATCCATTCTTCTATCTCCATCCCCCAAGCTACCATCATTTCTCACCAGGACTATGTCAAATGTTCTCCATTTTCTCTTTTTGTGGTTCTACAGTCCACTCTCCACATAACAAACAATGAGTTTTAAATATATATGAATAATATTAGAAGATTTTGCTAAGTATCACCCCACAATGGCTCCCTCCTGAACTTAGGAAAAACAAAAACAAAAACAAGTCCCCTGCTGTAATCTACCATACTGTACATGAATGATCTCTCCCCTACCTTATAATTTCAAATGTCTCACATTTACTTTATTTTAATCATGTGTTTCTATTTTAATCACCATATCACTATTTTCTAAGCATCCTAAAGTTGTTTTTCCAGTGATTACTTTGTCTAAATATTCCTCCAACTGAAATGTTATTTCCACAAATCTTTGGTTGTTTTCCTTATGTTATTCAGGTCTTAGTTTGAATGTTACCTCTCCAGAAAGGTATCGGATTTCACCATCAAATTCAGCCACTCAGTATTGCTCAATCACCTGACATACACTATTTACACTATTTTATAATGGCTGATACTATAAAAAATTATTTATTAAATAATTATCCATAGTGATGCTGCTGACAGTGTGAACAACCTTCAGGTCTACTCTTAGCACATGGAGTAGTTTTGACCCATAAGAGCTTTCTGTAAATACTTGTTGAATGAATAAAGAGATGATTTGATGAATAAGTGGCATTTATTATAATACCATACATATATACACACAACTATATATGATATACATATATATAAAATAACTAACCATAATAGGTACTCAACAAATACACTGTGAATGAAAATATCTGCTTCAGTCTATTTAGTTTATTGCAAGGATTATAGTACATCTATTTCCCTTTCACCTATAGCAGATAATTAAATATGTCTCTTTTGAATGCCCATATATGAGGTGGAAATAAATGTCAAGAGGAGATGCCTTGCTGAGAATTTATGCTGACCAAGAATATGTCACTAGTAAAGGCATGCCTGTAAAAATATAAAAGTTTTGGGGTGCCAGGGTGGCTCAGTTGGTCAAGCCTCCACCTCAGTTTCAACTCAGATTATGATCTCACAGTTTCATGAGTTCGAGCCCTGCATCAGGCTCTGTGTTCAGGGTGCAAAGCCTACTTGGAATTCTCTCTCTCTCTCTCTCCCCTTCCCCGATTCACGCTGTCTCTGTCTCTCTCAAATAAATATACTTAAAAAATCTTTTTAATATAAAAGTTTTTACACAAATATTAAGCTAAAGGATATTGGCCTATGAAAAAGAATTTAGAAGTATTCTCTATATTTAGGAATATTATTGAAATGAACAACTTTAAAGAAGGATTTAAATATGCAGTGGAATGGTTACCACTGAAAAGTAACTTGGCAAGATGGAAGACAGAGCCAAGGAAAAAAATCAGTAAAGATGCAATTTGGAGAACTAAAGGTTTACAGTATAATATGATTTCTATTTTAAAAACTTACAAGTAAATTATAGTAAATGCTAAGGTAAGCATAATTCTAGAAAATTATAGTAAATATAAAAGAAGCTGAGGGAAACAAAATGTCTGAGGTTCACCTTTTAAATTTCCAAGAGTGGCTCCTTCTGGTAAAAGAAGTAAGGTTGGACAATGGTCAAGAAATAGGGTTTGGAGCATTTTACTGTTCCACATAAAAAATATATTCATACTACTTGTGAAATTGTAAAAATAAAATATTAAGAGGGATATGTGCACCGAGGCCTACAGATCTGGGAAGGGAATGTTTGTAAAATTGGTCAACAGGAACTGATGATGCAGTAACTATTATTTATTTTTGTCAGTACAGGTGAGATTTCTAGATTATGACCCCTGCTTTTAATTAAAAAAAAGCCAAAGTCAATGCACCATATTAAGACTGGCCACACATTACTGGAGAAACTGAAAAAACAAACAAACAATTCTTCAGAAACCATTCTGAAACTCTTTCAATAGATCCACCTCTCTAATCCATTTACAAGATACTTCTAGTTTGTTTCATGTCTAATGAGACCCTGCCACTCTGAAGATTTAACAGCAGATTTAGATCATGGGGTAGTTGTGAGTAGATATTATTTTTGGCCACTATCCGTGCTCTGCAGAAAGTTTATGATACAGGGTTAGGGCAATTCCATCATTTGCTAAGTCAGACTGTTCTCATAGGTACATGGTCCATGGGAATGAACCCACTGTTTCTACTCCATTACCAAGCAAGTCAGTCCAAGAAACAAAAATCGGGGCTAGCAGTAGATAAGGATACCCAATTAAAGACTTCTTTACAAAGCCAGATTATAGAAAAAGGCTCAAAATGCTACTAGTTTAGTAGATCCGACTTCAAGTAGGTAGCAGCAGATATAAACGCCTCCTGAAGGAAAGCATCTTCAGTTTATGTACCCAGAATTCTCACAAATTAAGAAGAAAAAGCAAAGTAAATCAAAAACAAAATCAATATTCTTATATTACAGAAAAGATTAAAAATATAGACAAGCAAAAGATACATGAAATTTAACTGTTAAGCCCACTATTCAGAAATAATCCATACCTCCATTGGGAGTTACTTCCTTTACTATTTATTTTTCTATGATTATTTACATGTATATTTTTTTACTTCCAAATGTGGAAACATAATATGCTTACTAAGCTTTAATCCCCTTTTTATGTAATAAGTCATTAAGATATATTTTCTACACAATTATTTTAAGCTTAATCTTTTCAACAATGAGATGTTTCCAAACGTTATAGAACACAAAGCTTAAGTGTTTGATGAATTTTGACAATTACCCATGTCATGTGAAAGTAAGAAAAATAATATTTCCATCACTCCAGAAATTTACTTCATGACTTTCTCCGTTCAATCCCAACTTATCACAGGTAACCACTTTCTGATTTCTACTACTAGGTTAATTTTGCTCATAGTTGGACTTCAAATAAGTTAGATTATGCAATGTTTATTCTTTTGCCCAACATAGTACTTTTTAAGATTCATACATGTTTCTAGAGTGTTTTAGTTCATTCCTCTTTAATTTTGAAATTTCATGAATTGCTTGTACAAATATTCCTATACAAGTCATTTTGTGGACTTAAATTTTTATAACATTTTGCCATTATCTAGGAGTGGAATTCTGGGGCATAGGACAGATGAACAATTAACTTTCTACAAAACAAACAGTTTTTCAAATTGCTAGTGCCATTTTATATTCTCATTAGCCATGTATGAAAATGTTCACTTGCTCCAAAATATTGCCAATTAGTATGGCCAAGGAATGGAATCTGTGATATTTTCATTATTTTTTACTTATTCACTCTCCTGGATATAAAACTGTATATCATTATAGTTCTAATTTCTATTATCCTCATGACTAAGAATTTTCAGCACATATAACCCATTTATTGACTATTTTTATATTTTCTTCTGTGAGGTGTCCAATTTTTCTTCATCCACTTTGTAATGATCCAGTTGTCTTTTTATTTTAACTTGAACACCACTTTTTATTTTGACTTGAACATATATTTTTCTTGTGAAATATATGTATTGCAAAAACATTCCCTAGCCTGGCACTTGCCTATTTATTTTTTTTAAAGTTTTCTTTAATGGGAAGAATTTTAAGTTTAGATGAAATCCAATTTATCTATTCTTTATGGTTAGTGCATGTTTGTCCTCTCTATAAGATCTGTACTACAAGTTGCAAGAAGATTCTTCCATGCTATCTTCTAGAAGTGTTATTGTTCTAGCTTTTATGTTGAGGTCTAAAATTATCTTTAATTTTTGTTGACACTTTGTACTTATTTTGTTGCTGTTGTTGTTTTTATTTTTATGAATATGTAGTTGTTGTGACATGATTTATTAAAAAATTTTCCCACTGAATTTACTGGCATCTTTGTAAAATATTATTTTATAATATTATATCTGTCAAGATTCTTTATTATATTTTATTGATGTATTAATCGATTTTAATATCAATTCCACATTGTTCTCATTATCCTAGATGTAGATCCCAAAGTTAGATTTGGGGTTGCTATGATAGAATTCCATTGACTGGGTGGCTAAAACAACCTTATTTATTACTCCCAGTTTTAGAGGCTCAAGGATTGATCAGGTCAAGGTGCCAGGACGGCCAAGTTCTTGGTAAAGTGTCTCTTCCTGGTTTACAGAGAGCAGCCTTTGCATTATGTCCTCACATGACAGAGAGATCTCACACGTTTTCCTCTTTTTATAAAGACATTTATATCATCATTAGGACTTGACTTAATAACCTCCCAAGGGTCCCACCTCCAAGTACCATCACACTAGGGAGTTCAGTTTCGTCATAAGAATTGGGGGTGAGGGGAGACACAAATACTCTACATAGTATTCAAATTTGTTTTGGCTCCAATCTTTTGAATTTGCATGCAAATTTCAGAATGGGCTTATCAATTTCTTCTAAAACTTTATTATTAATTATTTTCTTAGACTGATTAATTCATAGTTTTGACAAATCTATAGGTTAATTTAGTAAGAAGTGACCTCAAGAAAATACTGAGTCTTTCAATCAATTAAAATTGTTTATTTTTGTACTTATTTAGATCTTTAATTTCTTTCTGCATTGTTTTGTCATTTTCAATATAGATGTCTTGCACAATTTTCATTACATATATTATTATTCGATATATTGATATTCTGACGCTATCATAAAGGCATTTTTCTAGTTCAATGACCAATACCCCATTGCTAGTACAGAAAAATATAATTTATTTCTGCATAATGACATCCTATTCTACAACCTTGCTCAAGTCGCTTACTAATTCTAGCAGCAGTTTCTAGATACAGCAATTCCATTTACAGATAAGCAGTTTTACTTCTTCCTTCACAATCATTTGTATTTTATTCTTGTCTGTCTGGAGTTAATATCTCTTCCAGTAGTAGATGTTGAAAAGAAGTGATGAAATTGGATATTATCTTTTCATTAATCTTTAGGGGAAATAGTTCAAACTTTTAATGTAAAGTAAGATGCTATTTGTAGATTTTTGGTAGGTATCCTTTATCAGATTGAGAAAACTATTCTGTTTGCTGAGAGCTTTTGTAATGAATGGGTGTTGAATTTTGACAAATGAGTTTTCTACATCTATTGAGATAATTACAAGATTTGTAGGTTTTATTTTGTTGACACACTATACTGATTGCTTTTTAGAGTGTTAAAACAACCATGTATTCCTAGCATAAAAAGCATTCCTTACTTTGTAGGATATATTATTTTTTCATATTCCTTTTAGAATTTAATACATAAATGTTTTTGATAAGTATTTTGATGTTCATGTTTAAGAGAGTTGTTTTTCTATATTTTCAAAGTACTCTGTATAAGATTGGTTTTTATTTCTTTGCTAAATGATCAATAGAATTCCCTGTTAAATTGATGTGTGTGTGTGGGGGGGGGGGTAAGAGACAACAAATATTCTTGCTACGAGGACTCAGGTAAGATGACTTCTTTTGGAGAAGTAGAAGACAATTGATGCCTCTGAGGAAGGTATAGGGAAACTCCTTGTGTCCTAGACACAGGCAACAATGCTATCCGTGGGGTAAATGCAAAAACTCTCTGCCCTGGTGGAGGGTCAGAAAAGCTCCTGCACTGATTGTAAGTAGAAGTTTGCCATTGCTACCCCAGGACAAGAGTTAGTAAACTCTTTCCCATGCAAGACATAAGAAAGCAAGGCAGATTTCTGAGAAAACCTCTTCTAGATGTCCAAGAGCACAAGGTTTGTCAAATTTAGGTGGACAAAGACAACAGAGATCTGCCCCTGACTTTGTTATAAGCCTAGGAGAAAGAAACTAGCAGAAGTAATCTACCATTGAGGGAGCAAAAAGAGCAGAGACAAGACTCTCTGTAGAACACATAAGGCAGAATAACAGAAAGCTTAGGGAAGAGGAAGAACACTGGAGAAAACCTTCTAGCTGTTCCAGTCCTATATATTAAACCAAAAGTATCCAGAGCCCTCTCATAGAGGAATATAAAGAATATGTTATCAAGCAGGCAATACCAGCAATAACAAAATCCAAATTCAGTTCAACTCCTAAATAGATTGAATCAGTCACCTACACTCAGGCCTGAGAGAGAAAGAAATAAAACAATTCCTTGAGGAAAGTAGCATTTATTCTATTCTCACCGTTATCCTACACATGATAGCTGTAATTCAATCAAAACTTACAAGATACATTAAAAAAAATAAAACACACACACAAGGGGAAACAACCCATTTTTAAGAATAAAGCAATAAATGGAACCAGACTCAGAAAAGGCCCAGATATTTTTAGCTATTAAATAGGAAATGAAAATGAACTATAGTATCTGAAAGATTCGAGTGGCAAAATTTAACATATGTTAACAGGGAATTTTAGTAGAAAGATATAATCTATAAGAAAGAATCAAATGGGAATGTTAGAAATAAAAAATAAAATATCATTGATACATTATGAGTTCGATGGACTCAATAGTCAGTAGAAATCCAAACTCAAGCATAAAGAGGAAAATGATTAAAAAGGAAAATAGAAGAAAAGCATATGGGAGCTGTGGAATTAATGAAATCGCCTAAATCATATATAATTAAAGTTCTAGAATGACAACAGGGAGAAAGCGGGGGAAGCAGAACAAATATTTGAAGAAGTAATAGCTAAAATTTTTCCAAAAATAAAGACAGACAATAAAATATGGATACCAATAGCACACAGAAAACCTAGCAGTATCAGTAACAATAGTAACAAAAGCACACATCATGATCAACAAAAATTTTAAACTAAAAAAGTAAAGAGAAAAACTTGTAGGCATCCAGAAAAAAAATAAAAATAAATAAGAACAAATGTAATTACAGTACACATCTTCAGAGAAACAATTCATAATTCTAGGCGGAAAAAATAAACCCAGAATTCTATGCCCAGTGAAATATATTTCAAACACAAAGCAAAATCACCACCACTTCAGAAAAAACAAAAGCTGAGAATTTATTGCTAGGAGACTTGCTCTATAAGAAAGACTCTAGGAAGTACTGTGATAGATATTTGTCATTAAATGGAAATTGTGGTAGAGAAAGGACACAGAGAACACAGAAATTGCATGCATATATATATATATATATATATATATATATATACATATACATATATACACATCATTTTTGTCTTATTTCACATCATTTTATAAGATAACTTATTATCTAAGGAAAATATACTAACAACAAATGTTGAGATTTATGAGTTGTATTAAAATAAATGTATTTTTTAAATAGAACAAATGATGGAAAGGAAGATTTGAGAGCACACTGTTTTAAGTTTCATATACTTTATATGAGTAGTATAACTTGAAAGGAGACTATGAGAACTTAAAGATATATTTTACAAAATCTAGACTTATAATAAATAAAGGGAAATTAAGTTAAGTGACCAATATTAAAAAATGAAATAAATGAGTGATGGACATTGAGGAGAGCACTTGTTGGGACGAGCACTGGGTGTTGTATGTAAGCGATGAACCACGGGAATCTACCCCCAAAACCAAGAGCACATTGTACACACTGTATGTTAGCCAATTTGACAATAAATTATATTTTTAAAAATGAAATAAAAAATACTTAATCCAAATGAAGGCAAATATATATATAAAGGAAAGAAGGAAAAAGACTATATGGGACATGGAGAACCTATCTAATAAGATAAGAGTATTTAAATCACATCACTTCAATAATTCATTAAATACAAATTATCCAAATACTCCAATTTAAAGAGTAGATGGTCAAATTCTAAAAAAAAAAAAAAAAAAAAAGTATGTCATGTGTATAAGACATCTCTAAATGAGAAGCTTTTAAATATAATTATACAGGTATGTTACATATAAGTAATTGGGGGAAAATATACCATGCAACATTAATCAAAGAAAGCTGGCGTGACTATAATACCAGAAAAAAATATATTGCCAAATAAGAAACATTGCCAAGAGTACAGGGAAACATCAAATAAATTTAAAGTAGTCAGTTCATCAAGAAAACATAATCATAAATATGTATCACCTACTAACAGCACTTTAAATTACACAAAACAAATATTGTTAAACTAAAAGAAAAAAAAAACTACAAATATTCTTAGAGATATCTCACTTCTCCTTCAGTAATCAACATAAGAAAAGAGAAAGCAGCAAGGATTTAGAAGCCATGAACTTTCAACCAACTCAACCAATTTGAAATTTATAGTACATTCTGCTCAATGACAGCAGAACCCGTAGCAGAAACTGTCCATTGTTTTTCAAGCATACATTGTAGACTGACCAGACAAACCACATTCAGGGATATAAAGCAAACATCAACAAAAAATGAAAATCATACAAAGTCTACTTTCACTGTTAAAAAGCATATTAGATATAAACTTTGAAAGTATCTGAAATATTTAGATTTTAGCACCTTTCACAATGAGGATAGATAGACAAATTAAGTGCATTGATTCTTAAAGATACATGTAAAATTCATCAATGAAAATGTTTCAAATTTTTTCTTTAACTCTAGCTTTAGAAAATAATACTGAGATCTCACAAGTGTTACTATAATCAATCCTATATTTGAGCTTAAAGTAGCCACCGTAATTATCTAATTCAGATAGCCCTATTTTCTAAGAAAACAAATAAATACAATTCTCCTTTTTTAGCTCTAATTCTTGTTTCTCAATTCTTTAAAAAATATAGGCAAGGGGTGAGAGTCTAATCATATAGTTTTCTCCTAAATGAAATAGTTCTTTCATTGGCAGCTGCTTGTTTGGTTCTGAAGTTTATGAATTCTCTTTGGACATATGTATTCTGGAAATGGATTCTGCCTTAAGCAATATGATTCATCAGGAGGTAGGAAAACTTCAAAATGAATGTTCCTTTCATCTCTGCTCATTTTTACTTGGATTTTAGTTCTTTTTCATCAATGATAATTAGAAAGTGATATCACATTCTACATCTGCACCATTTGATTGTTATATGTTGGAAGTTGTATATTATATGAAGCCTTAGTAAACTAAATTTTATGTGTTTATAAAATTTTGGAAATTGATGTTTAAATATAAAAGACCCAAATGCACTTTATTTCTTATGTCTGTTGATGCTGGTGGTAATTAACTTTGAATAATCATCACACATGCAATGCAGCCTTAAAAATACACCACACATGACTTGAATAAAGATTAAACAAATAAAAATAGCTTTAATATTTTTTTCTTTAATATTGAACAGAATCTAGGCATGGAATACAGGATTTATATATTTAAAACAGTAAAATTTTAAAGATTGCTTATTTCTAAATGATGTTCCAAAAATTCATCTATCTAGGGTTTGATTTAAGAAACCTCTTTCAACTATGTTAATCAAGAAAAGACTTTCTTTGCATTACTTCACATTCTTAGATGAATTATGTAATGTTAATTCCAGGGCAAGGCTGGAGGGTAAGAGAAGAGGATAGTCTGTCACTTTGAACAAATCTATTTTAAGCTGTTCCATTAATTCTTAGTTACCTCCACATAATACAGCTATTCAGTATCACTCAAAAGGGCTTTCTCACTCCATCTTTATTTCTGACTCTGACAATTATTTTCAACCATTAAATATACTAAAAACAAAACAAACCAAACAAACAAACAAAAAAAAAACACTAATAAAGGAAGAAACATAGATTTGGTAGTTAAGAGGAACTTAGTATCTAGTTCAGTTCCCACATATGATGCAGAAATCGAAGGTCATAAATAGCTCTTAACTTCTAAGTTAGTGCTTCAGATAAGACAGGATCCCATACTACCTGATTCCCAGTTTAACGTCCATTGTATTACATCCAAATGAGGGATCTGGCTCTTAAAACATGCTCATGCAGGGATTTTACTTATTTGCACCTCATTTCCTTGGTAGTCCAAATGTGTGCTCCTAAGACAAATGTTGGGTTACTGCTATAGTCTGAATGTTTGCGTTCCCCCAACATTTGTGTGCTAAAATCCTAATACCTAAGCTAATGGTATTAGGATATGGTACTTTTGGGAGCTAATCAGATAACGAGGAAAGAGTTCTTGTGATTGAGATGAATGTCCTCACAAAAGACGCTGCACAGACTCCTGAGCCCATTCCACCAAGAAGTTGTCAGTCTACGACCCAGGGGAGGGCCTTGGTCAGCTTCTGACCACAATGGCACCCTGACTGACAACTTCCAACCTCCAGAACTTTGAGAAATAAATTCCTGTTGTTTATAAGCGGCCCAGCCTGTGGTATTTTTTTACACCAGCCCAAAAGGACTAAGACAGAAGCTTTAACAAGGTGGCAAAGAAAACTCTTAAGAAAAAAATATGAGAGAGAAGGTGTAACTGAAATTATGAATTTAAAGTAGATACTATAGTGGTTAGAACAAAAATCATATTAACAAAGAAGTAGTTTACAAGTTAGAACCAGCGAGATGCTACCAAGAATTGTGCTTTTAATTGATGCCCAGGTATGGCAGAATCCTGCCTTTCCCTTATTTCCTGAGCAATTTTTAGGATTTATAACTGTGAGAAGAATAAACAGACTGTAAATTAAAACTTACTTAAGAAGCGGCCATTCTGACGGGGTAATACACCTGAGATCTAGAGAATTAACAAAGTTTATTGATTTAATGTAGTTTCTGAAATCAGTATAATCTTTTTGACCAAAATACTAAAAAAATCACCTGTTTCTGTGACATTAAGAAACATAATTGTCACCTCAGGTTGGGAAGATTTTTGTGAGATTTGAAATACCCAATATTGTTATTCACA
Organism: Panthera uncia; assembly: GCF_023721935.1. Taxonomy (NCBI): domain Eukaryota; kingdom Metazoa; phylum Chordata; class Mammalia; order Carnivora; family Felidae; genus Panthera; species Panthera uncia. The sequence continues at coordinate 75,699,038 of NW_026057577.1, read as the reverse complement.
ATGTTGGTTTCTAGCAAGTACACATAGTTTCTTGATCTTACCTAAGTAAGAAGGCCTGTAAGATGCCCCCCCCATTTTAATAATATACAGCAACATCAAATATTTAACATGTACCGGTAGCCCAAGTAAAGACTTCACAAAAGGATCCTACTTAATCCTCACGACAACTCTATGATATGGCAGCATTATATAGAGAAAGAAACCAGTGTGTGTAGAAGTTAGTAACTATTACTGGGTAAGGACAGAACGTGAACCCAGGGATTTTGATTAAAGGGTCTGTGTGTTTAATTACCTCATTACCTTGCTCTGTGTATAAGGAAACCAAGTATGAAGCAATAAATGACTTGCTTCTGCTCATGTAGCAAATTAAAGATGACAGAAAATTGAAATGTAATCACAAACACTATCATTCTACCAGTCAAACAACACTGAAATCGAGGTATTGGCCAAAAGTAAGCTCCCCTCAGAAGCTCCAGGGGTGAAGAGTTTTCTTTCAGGTTTCCTAACATTATTTTCACACCTTATCTCCTTTGTCTATAGAATGGAGGTCTCCATTTTCTTGCTGGCTGTCATCTGGGGACTCTTCGCCCTTAGGGGCTTACCAATGTCTTATACTACCTAATGCTCTTCATAGCCAGCAAAAAGCCTGTGTTTTCAGTTACACAGAAGCAAGAAAATGAATTCTGTCAGTAACATGAATCAGCTTCAAAGGCATTCATTCCTTAGCGGATACTCTAGATAAGAATGCAGCCCAAGTTAAAAATTGATTGCACCTTTGTGAGTCCATGAGTAGACTACCCAGGTAAACTATCTCCCCATCCTTGCTGAGCTGACCCTTTGGCAGAGACTGCTGTGGGTAGGGCCATAGGGGGGTCATCAAAGGGCAAAACCTTGGCCCCCATGCCATGTAAATAGGAAATAGGAAAAGAAGCCAGCAGGCAGACCCAGAAGATCTAAGAGTGAGAGGTAGATGGATGATTAAGGTCTAGAATCTTGACCCACAGAAACTACGAGATAATAAAGATTTGTTGTTTTAAACTGCTAGGTTTGTGCTAAACTGTTATACAAAAATAGAAAATACAGATTTTGGTACAAGTGGGTGACAATGTCATAACTGACTAAAATGTGGGAATGTTTTGGAATCAGAAAGAGGGAAGAAACTGAAAAAAAATTTGATCAGCATAAAAGAACCAAAATAAATTTGATCAGACTATTAGTAGAAATATGGGTTTTGAAGATGCTGCCAGTTAGGGCTCAGAAAGAAGGGAGGAACATCGTATCAGAACATTAGGGAAGGATGATCCTAGCTATGAAGTAGGACAAAACTTAGTGAAATTGGCTCCGTCAGTTATATGTAAAGTATCTTACAAAACTTGGAAACAGATCTTTCTCCAGTGAAGCCTCTGATCAGACTACAGTCCCAGCCAACACCTACCCTGCAGCAGCTTGTACCCTAAAGCAGAGAAAATAGCTAAACCCTGCCCAGACTTCTTCCCTACAGAAACTGTGAGATAACATGTATATGTTGTTTAAGTTACTAAGTTTGTATAATTTGGTATACAGTGTAGACACCTGACATGGTCATATAATAAAATTCAGCCATACCTTGGGAGTATGGATATTGAACATTTTATGCCTTTGTGCTATAATCACAGTAATTATTAATGAGAACTATTTACAATGTCATGAATTGATTTATAAGGTAAAAATAAATTTGAAACATAGAAGGAAAGGTACTTTCAAACCTTGAAGAATTTAGTAAATAAACAAACAAAATAAACAAAATAAACTAGCTGACTATTGTGTTTCAAATTTTACATGCATTAAAAAAGTCTCTAGGAGCATATGGGTTGCTCAGTCGATTAAGTGTCTGACTCTTTATCTCAGCTCAGGTCTTAATCTCAGGGTTGTGAGTTTAACCCCTGCATTGGGCTTCACACTGAGTGTGGAGCCTACTTAAAAGGGAAAAAAGAAGTCTTTAAAAAACTTACCTAATATTCCCACAAAATGATTTGATAAAAAGGAGAGGTTCAGTGAACTCAAAACCATACTTGGTTTAATAGTAGAACAGGAGCTTCACCCATTTTGTGACTCCTGGTTCAACCAATATTTGACTATATTACACTAGTCTTTCATCATAATTATCCCTTGTCTAGTCATCTATTTACTCATTCGTTTTCTCAATAAATTTAATGTTAATTATGTGACTTTTAAATAATCTTCTAGATCTTGTGGGAAGTCTAATGACAATCAAACGTATAAGATCAACAACAATACACATAAGTGAATAGTACAAAATAGGATGTGAAGTGTTTCATAGGAGAGATACCATATAAGAACGAATTGCAATCTAAAGAAGACAAAGAAAGTTTACTTTCGAAAACAATAGTATTGAGAAAGGGCTTTAAGTATGATATACCATTGGGTTCCTGGATGGCTCAGTCAGTTAAGTATCTGACTCTTGATTTCAGCTCAGGTCATGATCTCACAGTTCATGATTTCGAGCCCTACATCTGGTTCTGCAGTGTCAGCACAGAGCCTGCTTGGATTCTCTCTCTCTCCCTCTCTCTCTGCCCCTTCCCCACTTGCTCTCTCTCTCTCTCTCTCTCTCTCTAAGTAAATAAACTTTATATATAGTATATATAAACTTTATATATAGTATATATATAGTATATATATATATATATATATATATATATATATATATATATAAAGAAGAGAATGATATAGCATTCTGCCAGATTTTAAAGGACCAACAAAATTAGAATTGATGACATCAGGGTAAATGTTGGGATAAAAATATTCCTCTCTCAGGAGGAGAATTTTATATAAGATGGTCTGTTCTGCATCAAGTAGACTTAACTCAGTTTTCTCGAACTTTGATAACACCTGAATTATCCATATACTTTTTAAAATACATTTTTCCTGGGAGGAGTGTTTACATATGTGCATGTGTGTATTTGTGTTGACAGTGTTGTGTTTGATTTTCCTCAAAATACCTGTGCAATGTGCCAATATCCCAAGCCATTCAAGAGCAATGAGCACACCAACTGTATTTTTTGAAGTTTCAGGGATGATTCTGATGAACATCATTGGTTAAGGGTGAAAGCATTACTTCATAAGGATGAGTGAAAAATTCCCTTGAACCTCCACTTGAGGACAGTGCCTCTCAATCCTTAATATACATGCAAATTCCAAGAACTATTGCTCAAATGCAGATTATATTTTAGCATGCTTGGAATGGGATCTGAGATTCTGCATTTCTGGAGCCAGACTCAATACCTCCGAAGCAGTCTTAATTTTAATGGTCTTCCTTAACATCACAACAGCAAAATTCCACTAATGAGATTCACCTACTCTTCTTTTTTAAGTTTATTTATTTATTCTGAGAGACAGAGAGAAAAATGGGGTAGGGGCAGAGAGAGGGAGAGACAGAATCCCAAGCAGGCTCTGTGCTAACAGCGCAGAGTTCAATGTGGGACTTAAACTCATGAACCACAAGATCATGACCTGAGCTGAAATCAAGAGTCAGATGCTTAACCGACTGAGCCACCCAGGTGTCCCAAGATTCACCTATTCTTTTGTTATTATTATTATTTTAAATATTTTTGAGAATGAAAGAGATGTACAGAGCGAGGGAAGGACAGAGAGAGAGGGAGACACAGAACCTGAAGCAGGGTCCAGGGTCTGAACTGTCAGCACAGAGCCCGATGCAGGGCTCAAACTAGAGATTCACCTACTCTCGATACTTCTCACCATAAAGGAAATTTGCCACCTCTCAACAAACCCTACTGCACATTAGGGTTCATTTGAATACAACTATCCTTGAGCAAAGTGTGGCACTAGAAGAGTTCTTGGTGTTTTCCTGTGATATTCCAGCACTTTTCAAAATAATATGTGCTGTTGATGTGACCCACATATTTAGTTTTATTACTATTACAGTTACACTTATATGAAAGTTTTCAATTATGTATATAACTCAGAGGAAAAAGTGAATTTCTATTAAAACAAACAATAGTGCTGGACTATGATACTGACAAAAAAAAATCATCTCACTAACTCCATCTGTATGAAACACCACTCTGATTTTTTTAAAAAAAGGGTAGTAGAGAGTAGAAATTAACAACATTAGTTTTAAGGCCAGACAGGTATGCATTTTACTTCCTACTTGAAATTAACCACACAACCTTGTGGTAGTTGCTTATCCCTAAGAGCCTAGGTTTCCAGAACTGTAAACAATATGGATACAGATATTCCTAACCAACAAGATTGTGTTGAGCAATAATCAAGCTAAAATTGTCAGTATATAACAAGATCTACAGGACCGTTATTACTGTTCTTAAAGTGGAAGAAACCTAAAAGTTGTTCCAACTCCCCTTCCCTGGTTTAATAGTCATGTATAAACAAGGAAGGGCATTTGGAGTTACTTGCTAGAGAGGTATGGAAATGAAAACTCCAGAACCCTCTCCATACAAACTATGGAACCATTCATAACCTTTCCAAGCAGCAGAATCCCATCTTTTATTTCCTATTTCACTTAATATATCCTTGTAAAGTATTGCCATTTTATTTCAACCTAAACACTAAAAGCTAAGTTTCCTTTCTGAAATTGTAGCTAAAGGAAAATAAAAGTTAAATTCTCTTTTTTCCAAACTTTTCATCCGAATAGCTCTGTCTTATAGTTTCTATGTAAATAATATTCTTGCCACTATAAAACAATCCAAATCATAGGATAATTGTTACTTTAAGTAATGTATTGCTCTGGCAGTGTAATAGTTGTAAAGAGTGAAGAATGCATTAGAAAGCCATTGACTTTAATTGTATCCTTGGGAATGCTTTGTGTTGTGCTTGCAGCTGGTTTTTTGCGTGGAAAAAAAAAAGTCAAGGTCTCAGACGTAATTTTCAGTTGCTGCTGAAATTATGGAGTGATACTATGGCTAATCTTCAAATACTAAGTAATATTTAAAAATGAACAGGCTTTGAAATGTATTTTTCTAAAACACTGAGGATTGTACCCTGCAACAATGGTACAATGTTTAATTGTTTTTTGTTTTTGTTTTTCTTCCATCCCTCCCAATCCGAACCCTCCACATCACTTAGGGAGGATATCAGATGCTATTTCTGGGTAGGAGTCATTGATATGTTGACTTTTCTAAATAATTTTAAAATCAGAAATATAAAGAGACTATAAACAAACTGTTAAACTTAAGAGATGTTTATAAAAAATTTGTGTTGGGGGGGAGAAGATGTTACCCCAAAACATACTTCTTTGGCATAACAATTATTTCAGTCTGATTATTTTTAAGAAATAGCACACACAGGAAGTCTGAAAATTAAGTAAAACTTACTGTTTTTGTAAAACATTGACAAAAGAATCTCCATTTGTAAGGGTGTCTCCTCTGTACCAGGAAAAGAGAATGACTCTCCATTCCTAGAAATTCTTCTCAATGGAGAAGTAATGGACTTAAATCTGTGTAACAGTCTTAGCCTTGTTTACTGTGCTTTATCTGATAACATCCCATAACTGTCTCCTCACTCCCCAACATCTCCTTTTATCTTTAGCTGGAGATGGGATTTAATGTGGTAGCTAGGGTCACTGGGAGCTACACAGTTTTCCAAGGCATCTCCCATATAAACAGAAGGCACACGTGTTATCCAACTTTTGCTTGTTTTTCTCCTGTTCATCTGTCTTTTATTATAGGGAGGTCTCAACCAAGAGACAGTTACCTTACTTAAAGGTAAGTTACCTTACTTAAAAGGTAAAAGGAACATTTTTTCCTCTCCTAACAGGGTATAAATAGGTCAATACAGCCTAAAAAGAAATGTCTACAGATTTCCTTTGGTAATATGGCATTAAGGTGGCATCTTTCTCCTAAAAACCTGAGGCATTCTTTAATAACCAACTAATGTTCAGCATGCTACTTTGAGGAAAAGAGAAGAGATGGTTACCGCTAAGAGGAAAGGAAGGGAGGTTCTGAGCACTTAAACATACTGTCCCAGGGGAGAGTAAACCAAAGAAAAGACTAGATGAAAGCAGATCAAAACCGAACATTCAGTCCACTAGAGTCTAAACCTTTGACCTGTGTACACTGTGCTTCAAATTGTATTCATGGGGGAAATAAGCCTTATGGACATCAGTTTTAAGTGTAGCAGAAAAATAATAATATCCTGAGTCATTTATTCAATTCCTTAGAGAAAGCAGGAAGAGCTTTTCTAATCAATCTGTTCATAAAACGGAAAAAGCAGTAATGAACAACTCTATTTGATGGATATCTAGTCAGTCATGTTTTCCTTTTGTCAGGTACTGTGCAAGGCATTTTACCAGGAATATATTAATGTCCCTATACTAGTGGAGTTTTGCAATGGAAGACTGGCATGGCCTTGACCAAGATGGCCTTCCTGTTCCCCTCAGCTTCACTAAACATTGGACTGTTTTTGTTTTTTGTTTTTTTTCCCCCTGACTACAAGCCTCTGACCATTCTTTCTTTAGAGCATTTACTTTAGAAAGCTTGTAACTGCAATTTTTTTCTATCCCTTTGAAATGTAGATAAATCATCTCCCAGCCTCTCACCAGTTTTACAACCAAGAAATACCTTTTTCAAAGATCAGGGAGCCATCCCTTTGAAATACAATAATCTAATAAGATAGAGACCCTGTCTCCCAGTCTCCATGAGAGGATAGGTGCCTTAGATAATCAATAACTAGCAAATACAGAGAGCTTAACCACATTGACCAATGATGCCCCTAACCTCCTCTAGTACTTTCCATTGACTCATCCCAACTAATGGAATCTCTCCCACCTTTTGTCTGAGTGGAGCTGAGTTCAATCTTCCCAAAGCTATAGTCTTGAATAAATTCTTTCTTGCCGGTTTAACTCTGCCTAACACATTCTTTTCTTTAACAGCCTATGGGTTCAAAAGAAATTGGACAATAAAGAGATTTCCATATTTGTGAAAGATTGAGAAGTTAACAATTGTGAGAATGTGCATGAAATGATCAGTAAGGAATTAGTCTCAAGTTACAAACTGCATGTGAATCTCTACTTGATGGAATGTATAGTTACAGCCCTCAATTTCTATCCCCTGCATCACTTTAGGCTTGCAGGGTTTGTAAATAAAGTTGAATGTTACCCATTTCCTCTGGGTAATTGTGGAACGGATGGTGAAGAAGAGTCCAGAACAAAACTAATGTTCAGAGAATGCTAGTAAAGAATAAAGAACAATAGATTGTAAAGAGAAAGAAATGAAATTAGGTAAGGAAACAGCAACCAAATATACTTTAACTAGAGTGTAAAGTTCATTTTGGAGAAAATCTAGAGATAAAGGTGACTAATTACAGATATCTGTTACTGAAAAAGCTTAAACACATTGTCTTGCTTAAAGGGTTCTTTGGAATAAAGTAATTTTTAATAATAATTTCGAAGACTGAAATTTATATTCAGACAGTCCAAACAATTTGTGTTTTAAACTTGAGTTTTAGAGCAACTCTTTCTGCTTTCTTAACATTAAAAAATAATCGATCACCAAATAACTGAATCATTTTAAAATATTTTCACAGTACCTTGCACACATTAAAATATTTTATAGGGTTATGTCATGCAATACTTTAAATATTTGAATCTTACTGTTATTGTTATTGTTATTCTTATTCAACTTATTGTTATTGTTTATCTCTTCATAAAGTTTTCCATAAATTTCTTTTTTTTAAGTTTTATTAAGTTAATTTGAGAGAAGGAGAGCACATGCATGCATGTGTGCAGGGGAGGGACAGAAAAAGAGAGGGAGAGAGAGAATCCTAAACCGACTGCATGCTCAGCATGGAGCCTGACATGGGACTCGATCCCATGACTGTGAGATTATGACTTGAGCCAAAATCAAGAGTCGGTTGCTTAACCAACTGAGCCATCCAAGCACCCCAAGACTTCCATAAATTTAACACCTACAAAAAAACAGCATATGTTTTTATTTACCCCATGATTTCTTCTACAGCTATGATATTAAGCACTGTGCTCATTAATCAGCTCCACATTAATAAATTTAAGGACATTTTTTCAGGACATAATATTCTCTCATTTCTTTGCATTTAGAAAATCATGAACAATCATGAGTTTCGTCCTAACACTTTCTCCTTGTGCCTCTGAAAGTACATACATAATTAGCATTAATTTTCTTTCTAGGCTTTTTTCCTTTGGAAACCTCATCACTTTAATATTCATCTCTGCAACCTATTAAAGCAAGTGTGAGTTACATCTCTAACATTCCTAAGGTAAGTGTCTAGATAGGCCTATGATTGTTTAGTAGAGACCCAATGGCTGCTAATAGGAACATGTCAGAGTAAATTCCTGGGACATAGGAGTATGAACATGTTGACTAGCATGCCATTTATTTATTCAACAAGCATTCTATAAAAAGCTACAGTGTCCCAGACATTGTATTAGATCATGAATATGTACTAATAGATAAGACATGGGACTCACATTCTAATAAGAAGAAAGCAAGCAAAGCAAAGGAGTGAACTAATATTGTAGCAAACTTACCATTTGTCAAAAATTCTGCATGCTGTGAGATTTATAATCTCTTCCTATCATATGAAACAAAATGCAAAGAAATCAAAGAACCTGCAGATTGTCTCATCTCTCAACACACTGCAGAATCAGGATAAGAATGTAAGTGTAACCATCATGAAGTCCAAATTCTTTCTACATTCCCTTGTGCAAAATAAATTAATCAGAATGCTATAAGAAGAAGCAAAAAAATGAGGCCAGCAAAATAATGGAACAGGAGGTCTCAGCCCTCATCCCTTGCAAAAGCATTGAGTCAGCAGTCATTCCTGACAAAAGTGCAATTGTGGGAGCTTTGGGATCCAGCTAAGAGGATGAAATATCCTGGTGGAGCCCAAGACCAAGAACTGTGGTTTTAAGACAGCAGGCCTGCTTCCTGGTAGCAGGCAAGCTGAACACAGACCTGACTACAGCTGTGATATGGAAGCAGCCCTCTGATTCAGCTCGAGCCCCACTCACTCATGTCCCAGAGACAGTCTTTTCCACTCAGGTACTGAGCTGGAGCCACACCATCCAACAAAATGAACAAAATGAAAAAGCAAATTACTGAATGGAAGAAAATGTTTGCAGTGCATACATCTCATATAGATTAATATCCGAAGTACATAAGAAACTCCTACAACTCAATAACTAAAGAATAACCCAATTGAAAATGGGCAAAGGACCTGAACAGGTATTTCTCCAGATAAGAAATACAAATGGCTAGTAGGTAGGTGAAAAGCTGCTTAGCAACACTAATCATTAAGGGGTATGCACTCAAAACCACAATAAGATATCATCTTACACCTGTCAAGATAGGTATTAACAGAAAACAAAAGATAATAAATGCTGGTGAGGATGTAGAAAAAAGAGAACCCTTTTATGTTATTGATGGGAACATAAGTTATTATAGTTATTATGAAAATGAGTATGAAACTAACTCAAAAAGTTAAAAATAATCCTACCATATGATCCAGCAATCCCACTTTCTGGGTATAAATCCAAAGAAATTGAAATTTGGATCTCAGAATGCACTTTTTTTAAACACTGACTTTAAAAAAAAAAAAAAAAGCCAAGTACTGCATGATCTCATATATGGAATCTAAGTCCAACTCATAGAAGCAAAGAGGAGAATGGTGGTTACCAGGGGCTGGGGGCAGGGGTAATGAGTAGGTGATAGTCAAAGGGTACAAAGTTCAGTTAGACAAAGTGAGTAAGTTCTGGACATCTATTGTGAAACTAAGTGTCTATGGTTAATAATAATGAATTGTATACTTTATTTATACTTAATGAATTTATACTGTATTTATTAAACAGATCTTATGCTAGGTTCTCTAATCACAAAGGAAAAAAAAGCAAGGGGAGTGGGATGACATCTTGGGAGGTTATGGATAATTTTACAGAATTGATAGTGGTAATGATTTCACAGATGTAGACCAATATATTCCAAACACATCATGTTGTATACATCATGTAGTGACAGCTTTTTGTATATGTATCAATAAAGTGATTCTTATTTTATTTTTTACTTTTTCTATTTTTAGAGAGAGACAGCACAAGCAGGGGAAAGGGGCAGAGGAAGAGAGAGAGACTCTTAAAAAGGCTCCAAGATCAGCGCAGAGCCCAGTTGGGGGCTCGATGTCACAACCCTTGGGATCATGAGTTGAGCTGAAATCAAGAATCGATGCTCAACTGGCTGAGCCACCAAGGCACACCAATAAAGAGGTTTTTAAAAAAACACATAGGAATCAATCACTAGAGAATGTTTGCCAAAAGCAAAACAACAACAACAACAACAAAATACATACAACCCCACAGAAAGCGAAGAAGAATGAAATAAGTGTGTGTGTATATCATAGCAAGCCATTCTCTTACCTAACTGGATTTCTTCATATATTTTCTCTGTGCCTCAAAGTGATTAAGTCATCTAAGGAGGTGTTTTAAAACATAAGTGAACACTAACTGACCTGCAGGTTGAAGATAAATGATGTGGGGGAAAGAGGCAGTTTAGGTATTTTGATCAGACTCCATAATTTGAAGATGGATACATTTTTAAAAGTCAGTTTGGGATAAATGTGTACACTACATCTTCCTTTTTTCTGTACTAGTTTTCTACTAGTACTTGAATAAAAACAATGTTATTTTACCTTGACACTTTATGAATAAAAAAATTTTCAGTGGTAAGACTATAATCCTAGTTTTCATAAATGTGACAAATTTTAGGGGGGGAATCAGAATGGCAGCACTCCAATGTTACAGCTCTGCTGTTATATTTCAGTTCCTCCTCATTTTCCGAAAGTAATAAGAAAAATTGTGAGAGTACTTCCTTTTTTTCTAAGCAGTTTAGAATAATATTATTTAGCATGGATAACACTATCATTTATTTAGCATCAATATTAATGATTTGGAATGGGAGTAAAATTACAGTAATGAAATTCATAGCTGGTACTAAGTCTTTAGCTGTTAGAACTGCCAAAGAGAGATAAATATATAAAATGACTTGGATTGCTTAAAACTCTGGTTTATAAATTGCAATGGGAGTTTTAACAGGCACTTCGACTTTGGGGAACAAGCACTAGATATTTCTAGAGAGGAATGAAACTTTGAATTGGAGAATAACATTTATAAACCAATATCCCAACTAAAGGAAGATTAGCTCATTTCCCTTGAATCATATATATATATATATATTTTTTTTTCTTTTACACTGTAAATGAAAACTCTGATTTACCCTTTTAAATGTAAGTTACTCATAGGCCAGAGTCCTGTTCATGAAACTTCACCACCAAAACTAGCCCAGTCCCTTAAATGTATGAACTTTTAAAAATCATTCCTAATGAGTTGAAGTTTAACGATCTCTCTTACAAAGCATTAATCTACCCTCTGCTGTATCTGATTCTACCATCAATAATGGCAGTGACACTGGTACCTAGGGGCTATCCTCATGAGGTTGTTAAATCAAGCTACATAAGAGCCATGGCTGCATATATATATGGGATGCTCTTCACCTCAGTTTCAACCAGAGTAACCAGAGTACCATAAATTACCTTCCTGAGCTATTGAATCAAAAGGTTGATCAGAGGTATTAACGCAAATAAACTACATCTTAGGTAATATGTGGTAGCAGAGAACATCAAAAACAAAGAAAGTTCCTTTAAAATATTTGAAGAAGACTTATTTTAAAGTTTTTATTTATTTATTTGTTTATTTATTTATTTATTTATTTTTAAGTAATCATAAATAAACTACATCTTGGGTAATATGTGGTAGCAGAAAACATCAAAACAAAGAAAGGTCCTTTAAAATAGTTGAAGAAGACTTATTTTAAAATTTTTATTTATTTATTTTTATTTTTAAGTAATCCCTACACTCAATGTGGGGCTTGAACTTATGACTTACAACCATCAAGGGTCACTTACTCTACTGACTGAGCCAGCCAGAGGCCCCAAGGAAGATTTTTTTTAAACCCTCAAATTTATGGTGGAAACTATTTTTGGAGGTCAGCATTTAACTTAGAGAAGCTAACACTAAAGATCAAAAGGTATATATCATCATCACAACTCCACCATAATAGCAGTTACCATCCACTAAGATTGGCACTTATTAGCTATTCCAATCAGTACTTTGTATATGTTACATTATGTAATCTTACTTCCATGTATCATTTAAAGCAACTATGACTCAGAAGGGGTGAATAGGCTAAAGTAGAATAATCAGCAAGTTAACAGAGTCCACACACAGTCAATGCCAAGGGCACCTTGCCTCCAAACTTGGGGGATCTTTTATCCGGTATAATACCTACCTATAAAAGGTTAGAATTTAAACAAATGTAGAGAAAATGATATTGAGACCAAACCAGAGAAAAGAAAATTCTGAAGGATTAGTTGGACATAAATTTTTACCCCTGCGTACTGAGGAATTTAAAATTTATATCAGAATTCCACCAAAATATTTATAGCACATTGTATATTATTGGCATATGTAAACTTTATTAAAATGTCTATAAAATTTTTGTTCATTCACTTTTTTTGTTTCAATGTGTTTTCTTTCTTAATCCATGGGTAAAAGAAGACTTCCAATGCTTTTAAGTTCTAGCAAGAGATATATGATCAGTATCTTCACAAGACCCTCTAAGTACTATACAGACCAGCTCTCATTCTCGACCTGTGACTTATCAAGGTATATGCCTTGTTGAGTAGTCTACATAATGCCAAAGTAGCTAAGATGGTGTTTGAGCAATGGTAACACTCTAAATAACATATAGTCATTCATACTATGGAGAGTTGTATGAGGAATTACAAGGATTTAGAACAGATAGAAATTAAATTTTTCTTCTGAAAACAAAATCTTGAACGCTCTTATGGGTATAAAGAAAATATTCAAAGTAGAAAATGTGTTTTAAGATCTCTTACATTCTGAAAAAAACAGTTGTTTAACTGACAATTCTCTGGCCACCAGAGGTGGACAAAGATAAGGAAATTGAAATACAACAGAGTGGGAATGGAGGGTAGTTTTGTAGCTAGGGAAGAGATAGTGCCTCATAGGGAAATGGAGGAGAAAATTAGCTCCTTTGCTACCTCTGAAAGAAGAGGGAAGTATATGAGGAAGAAAACAAAATATTTCTATAAACAGTGTTCAAAATTTAAATGAAATTCCCCTCTGGTATTATCTACCTGCTGCAAGAACGTTTAATTTCCACATAGCTGGACACCTTTGTCCAATATCAAGAGGAACTAGTTGTTTCTGAAGTTTCTATTTGTTGCACAACACATTCTTGTCACAAGTGGCCCTGATAACTCTTTTGCAAAGACTGTTTTGAATCTGTAAAATGATACAATAGGACTAATAGCCAATTTCATTTCAAAATTGTAAAAAGGTCAAAATAAAGCACGGTATTATAGGAGACTAATGTCTCCCACAGAATGTATAAAGCACAAAATCTGAAAGTCTCCCGTGTTTGACATAAATTCCAATAAAAAGGTAAAATGATGCAATAGAATATACCATCCAATGGTAATGGTAAGAAATAGGGATAACAGTTCTAGTTTCAGTGAGTCTTTTATTGCAGGCAAATACTGTAATAAATCAAACTGCTGACAGGGGCTAATAAAAAAAAAATCAAATTATCAGAAAGCATAGTAACAAGTGCTCTTAATCTTCCAGAGCTGCCATTACAAAATACCATAGACATGGTGGCTTAAATAACAGACATTTATTTTCTCAGTTCTGGAGGCACGAAAGCCCAAGATCAAGCCCTTGCAGTTGGTTTTCTGGGATAGCTCTCTACCTGGCTTGTGGAGCACTGACTTCTTGCTGTGTCCTCACATGGCCTTTCCCGGGTGCATGCACATGGAGGGAGCAAGTTCTCATCTCTCCCCCTCTTCTAGGGGCCCTAATCCCATCACAGAGTCCCCACCTTCATGACCTCAGATAAACCTAATTATCTCCCAAAGGCTTCACCTCTAAATGCCATCATATTAAATATCAAAACCTCAAAATATGAATTTGGGGGGGGTGGCACAAACATCCAGTCCCTAACAGAAAATAACTTATTAATATACAATTGTGTATTTCTGGGATCCACTGCAGAATAAATAAATTAAAATTGCTGCTGCTAGAGTCTGGGACCATGGAATTTTAATCAGTTCTCCTCTATTTTTCTTATGCATATTTAGAGGAGAGAAATAAAAAACTATCAAGTGGTATGGAAGGAACTTTATTATTTATGTATAAACTACTGGCATTAAATTAAAAAAAAAATAAAGTGTCATTATACTAATTGCTGACCTCTTTCCCAGAGAGTTTGAAAGTCTGGTTATTATACTCTGTTCTAAGAATACCTACTAAATCAGAGAAGCAGTCAAAATTAAGAACTTAATTGGGTATACAGTGTGCTTTTTATTTTCAGAGAAATTTATTTCAACAGTCTCTAGCTGCAACAAGACCACATAGACATAGGGAACCATTTATAAACTACACAAACAATGGAAGTCCTACACTGAATGAACTAAATGAAATATACAATGCTCTATGTAACATAATTTGGGGTGAGTACTTTCCATTATTATAAGAGAGATGATATCACAATGAAAGGAAATCTCGTTATCTTGACTGATCAGGATGATTGTATGTTTTTACTAATTTGAATAGTCTGCAAAACTTAAGTGAAAACAATTGAACTTCAGAAACTATTTAAATTGCCTAGATAATGTTTTAGGAGGGCATGCCAAAATAAACTGTGCTTTTAAAAGGATGAAAATGTTGACAGTTTAAATGAGACACACCAAAGAAGGCAAGTTCTATGCAAGCAAAAGAGATTGGGAGAGGTGAGGATAGAAAAGGGAAAATCATTTGCTCTTACTGGTGAAAGGCTTTAGGAATGAGAATATTGCAGACTTGGTGTTCAATGCAATGGAAAATTGATGAAGGGCTTCGGGTAGGCAAAGATGGGTCAGTGTGACAGATGAAGAAGTCAGCTCTGACAGTAGTAGCCAGACAGATGAAAAGTACTCAATCCTGGAAATGGGAAATCAAGTGAAAATGAGGTACTAGCAGCCAAGCTGAAGATAATCAAGTCTATTTTATAGTGAGAAAAAAATATAAAGAGGAAAGGACAAGAGTGGGCTGCAAACTAGAAAGCATTTGTAATGTTTCCTTGGAGAACTGACAAAAACAAAGTGATCAAAAGATATTTCTTGAATGAACTAATTAATGATTTATTGAGTGATGACGTTTTTTAATTCAACGAACATGTATCTAGTACACACTATGCATCAAGTGAGTTTGTTGTTGGGGAAAACAGAAAAATGGTGTCAAAGCTTCCCTATTTACCACATTAGAGAGATGATGATATTGCCAACTGTGAATAGAAATGTACATTTAATCTTCAAGCACTGAAATGTAGTTTTACTTTGACTTAATCCTAATGTCATCAACTGCTTGGAAAATATTTATTGTTGACTGCCAAAAAGAAGGCATTTTCAAGTGCAATTTCAAACCTTTCAGGCTTGCTAGCAAATTGAATGTTAAAGTCAATAGAATTTGCATTTATGAAGATTCATATGCATAGAAGTGAATTTTTCAGAATGTTTCCATCTATCTCAACCCCTGGAAAATGAGAAAAATGAGACATTAAACTGACTCTTGCAGCTTACCTCCTCTGTCATTTATGACACCTGATTCTGTATCTTGCAAAATTAGAGTATAATGTCAGAAAGCATTTGGTTGATGGTTGAAGAAAATATTAAATGATGCTGTTATTCACATACAAATGTCAGCACCGAATAATACAGCAATGCTTTGCTTCTAGATTTTGTGTATTCACTACCCAACAGCTTTATGAACCAGGAAAAAAGAAGAAATGAAAGATTTGTTGCACTGAGTTTCAGGCATTGTTTAAGGCCTGTTTGCAGTAAGGATGTCTCCTCCCTCAAAATAGCATCAAGTATTTTCAGATCACAAATGAGTTATTCAAGAGAAAGTGAATCCCTTGGAAAATATTTGAATTATCTGCGTAAAAACAGCTATTTTAGTCCATAGGATTAGAAAAAAAAATCACTCTCTCCAACACTGCATCTCCCACTTTCCTAGCTGAAATGACAGTCTCTTATAATGGTACCCCATATTAGATCCTGTCACAACTAACAGGTAACAGCTTTCGTGACAATGTGTAAATCCACACAATCCTGACCTAGGTCTGGGGCAACAGATGAGAATTTTTTTCAAACAACATTGCATCAATTCTATGATGCACTTTTTTTTTAGGCTCTGAAGTCTATGAAAGCTGAACTGGAAGGATTTTTACTTACTTGGTCATTCACAAAATACAGTTTGCCTTAGGTGTGATGAAATATACTAAGCCTAATTATAATAACCAGCAGTAAATCTCCAACATATCTTGGAATCTGTGACCCAAAGAAGAATTTAAAATAGAGTATGACAAAGGTAAGAACATTCCTACAAGACGCGCGAAGTTATCATTTAGGATGTGTTAGACTTATAATCAGTGGCACAATCTCTACTCAGTGAGCTTGTTGCTTGACCAGTAGCTTGCATAAAGTGTCTACTTTCACATTCACTCGGATGCAAACTTTAATTCCCAAGAGATGAGTATAGCTGCTCAAGCAATTAAACAGTTTGTTTAATTTAATGTTTGGAGGAAAAAAAATAAATGCCTGACAGCGTAAAGGTAGCAACTTTAACTACCATTTCTAGAGCCACTGCAAATCACTTGTGTGACCATTCTATCTTAATTATATAGCAGAGTGAAAATGGTCCCACTGCCCAAGACAGAATTCATGCTGTAAAACCTGCCAGAGGTGGAGATGAAATACTGACGTGAAAACAGCCTTAATGGATAAAACACAGGCCTGGGAATCCAGAAATGATTTCTGCTTTAATCTCTCCATCATTTCCTCACATGGTGAACACTCCCTTGGTTGTAAAATGGAAATGATTATGTTTTCAGTCTCTGTGAGATAATATGCAAATAAAAAAAAATCAAAATGTGTACCAGTTTTTGCTCCATGGAAAGAAAAGAGTATTTCAATACAAATAAAAGGAGAGGAAAAAGTATGATAAATAGATCAGAATTACTACTAATTAGGGTGAATAGAAATTTGATTGAATTCTTAAGCTGTAAGTTGTATCAAATGAATTTATGTTAAGCAAGAAATATTTGTGACTTTCAAGGCTTAATTTCCTACCAGTTTGGGGGAGGATTGTGGTTTTCATTATGTTTCTACTGAAAAATCCTGACTTTGCCACCAAGTGTATTTGGTGAGCTGATCACAGACCCATAGAGCAGGTGGCCACCAGATGCAGCACACCTCTAGGAAATAGAATCAGTGCTTGGCAAATTTGTTTAGGCAGGTGGTCTATGAATCCAGGTGGTCTTCTAAGCAAGTTTCACTGTATTTTCAATCTCAGAAGATAGAGGCAGAAAAACCACAGGGAAAATATTCAATACAGCTGTATTTCAGGGGACAGAAAGTAGGATTCTTATTTAAAAAAAAGAACTTACAAATTTACAACAAGAGATAGCTTAGCTATGTGTGAGGCTCATTGGAACAGGGATACAGAGACTTGGGTGTGGGTTCTGGCTCTATGGTCGCAGCCCCATCACACGCTCCCAAAGCATCTGTTCTCTATTGCCTCAGAATTGGAGAGAACTCCAGTAATTACTTAGTTCAACTTTCTCATTTTCAAGATGGAGAAACAGATTCAGAGGGAATGAGAGCCTTGCTACAGTTCCATAGCCTGACAGACACATAAAAAGGCAAAAATTCAGTCTAGAATTCTGCCACTAAACCACACTACCCCTCCTCACCTGAATAAGAAATTAACAAGCAGAATTACTAGGGACCACTAGGTGATCTCTAGCATCTCCTCCAACTCTAACATCGCCCATTTCACATTAAAACATAGTGAAGTCTTGAGAAGTTTTAAGCATTTACATAGGAAACAATTTTAAGCTAGCTAAACCAACAGACTTAAAGTGGAAAGCTGAATGCAAGCCAAAAATAGGAGAGAAAGGACCATGTGTTCTACCATCTCAAATCTCACTGTCAATCTTTAGCATTTCTTCTCAGGCATTTACATTCGAGATGACATTTTTCTTTATTTACTATCTCCACTTGCAAAAGATATTCGGTTTCAAACTTCCGGGAAACTGCAATAAAATCACATTAAGCTAAAGTAATAAAATGCCATTATTAGAGTGACAAGAATCTGCACTACCTGAAGTTATAATGCCTGCTCCCCTACCAACAGGGATGTTGTGAGGATTAATGAGATATTTAGAAAGCATTTTATGCATACGGAGAAAAGAGCCTCATAAATGCAAAAGAGAAATAACAGTAGTTTATCTCCCCCATCAACGGAAGAAAGCCTGTCTAAACAGATGGACCTGGAATGGTATCTTGAAATTGAGAAAACATTACCTGTGTTAAAGAAGCCTTCGAGAAAAGGCTTCTTGAGAAAAAAATTACCTTTGAAACTAGAGAGGTTTTATTCTTTAATCATCTCTCTGGGGTGACCAACCGTCCTGGCTTGCCTGAGACTGAGGTGTTTGTGGGCGGCAGGAATTGCAGGGCATTAACTGGGACAGTTCCAGGGCCACCAAGACACTTGCTCACCTTGTCAGTAGTTTTCTTTCAAATAGTTTTCATCTTTCCTATGGCACTGACAACCTCAGTCTCTAACACTGCAAGTCAAATTTTGAATTACTTAATCAACCAGGACGAGGACATGTTTCAGGGAAATGTTCAGACAAAGAACTGAATGCAGAGAAATGAGCTTGATCCTCATTCACCCAGGTCACGGTAGCTTTGAAGACATTCATGGGGACAAGGGAAATGGTAGTGACACTTCAGTGCAAACCCCATCACCTATTTTAACTGCTAATACTTCAACCTGCTAGCCCCTTGTGTTCTATGTAGTAAGTCATGGCACAACCTCCCATGACATTGCTTTTGCACTTTGTGGCTGAGCCTCTGCTCCTCAAGGTCTGACAATGGAGGGGAATTTCCAAAGGTTTGCAACTCTTGAAGGTTTGTCATGGGTTGCCTGATCACAAAGGAGCTCCATTGTTTGAAAATATGCCCGGATAGAGCATTGTTCAAAATGCATCTTATTTGTTGAGCGCTCGTCTCAATACTTTTTTGAAATGCCAAGGTGCTTTTTCTTCTATCATGGACCTCTCCTTAAACTCTTCCTTTCCTTTTAATTTTCTACTTTTCTTTTTCTTTCTAGAAAGA
>NW_026057577.1:75628795-75679732 GCF_023721935.1 Panthera uncia | reverse complement strand
AAAACACAGAAGTGGGGAACTTAAATGTGTTTCAACATGTGGGTGAGTTTGAATACAGGATAGAAAAATCCTAAGAGAACTACTGAGGCTCACCAACCTGGACACATGGTGTGAGTCATACTGTGAAGGACCACACATGCCAGAGTGGGGAGTCCATTTTCAAGATTTGGAAGGGGCAAACCAGGAAGGTAAATTGTTTCATGGAATCAAGTGGGAAAGCCATGTGATAATTATAGGAGCCCAGCTTAAAAATCATGAGAACCCAGTTACAAGAGACCAGTCAGGCTCCAGTGGAGACTTGCATTTATATCACTTTGCAACTGACTACAAAGGGGGCCGAGGAGATGGAGGGTTCAAGGAGAAATTCAAATTTCATTAAGTCATATAGCTGAGAATCAAGGGGCCTAAGTGGTGACCAGAAAGCCGAAGACAGGAGATACCAGAGTTGGTAAGGGAAGGGGAGAAGAATCAGAGTTCCAAAACCACAATTCTCCTTCTACAATATGCCTGAGGCCTATTTATATATGCAAAATGTTCAAGGAAAGAGAACTTGATGTAACTTAATGGAGTCATCTGTACACAGTGATTGAAAAAAATATTGCCAAGCATAAAGAAAATATAGAATTAAAAATTCCATTTTAAAAAGCATAACAGACAATGCAATATATTTATGATAGTTTAACTTGATTATAGAAAGCTGTACAAATGCAACTAACCTTAATAAGCTCTTATAGACTTGGATTTCAATCACTGTCCTCATTCTTATCAATGTCCGAGAATTCCAAGAGAATCAGTTTAATGAGCATGCACACATGGCTCTCAATTCCTCGTAGAGAAGAACCTATAGAAACTAAATATTTCAGTTCATTTCAAATAGTGTACTTCAGATTTTCCTCCCTTGGTTGCTGGGGATTTGCTACTGAGGTTTTAATTCTCACAGCTAATGTGATGTTCTTTATACACTGATTTTCCTCTGTTCTTCTTTCCCTCTACCGTAGGCCTTTCACAATAGGTATGTCAATCAAGCTACACAAACAATTCTAATTTAAGAAGCAAATGTATCACGTTAAGGATAACAGAGAAGTCACAGAATTGAATAAATACCCAGTGAACAGGCCCAGGAAATAAGTGGGAACAAAGAAGAGTGGTGACTAGGCAGCAGCAAACACTCCAGTGCTTACCAAAGGAAGAGTCAGACTAGGATCCTGCCCCAGCATCACTGTTGTGGGAACTCTCCTCTGCTGCGAAACTCTTCCATGGCTCTGCATCAATCCACCAGGATCCAGGTCCTCAACAAGAGTGGATACAAGGTCACAGGAGGGGCACCTGTCCAACCATACTTCCTAGCATCAAAAAAGAGGTTGGACTCCTATTTTGCCATCTGTTTCTCCTGGGCTAATCTCCATGTTAAAATGTTGGTTCTGAACCTTTCTTCAATGTCTAAGTAAGCATCCACTTCTTTCCTAGCTAAAAAAACAGCTTAGAGATTTGTGACTGACAGTACAGAGGAAGTTAGACACATACTGTGTACATATTAGTCTCTAAACTACAGGAAGGTAAGTTTGCTTTGCCTGTCTTAGTAGATATTTTATACAGGATATTATTTGTGTGTCTGTGTGTGTGTCTGTGTGTGTGTGTGTGTGTGTGTAGACAAAAATGTGTATACAGATATAAGTATTGATATATGACTTGGTCAACTACTTAGTCC
Organism: Panthera uncia; assembly: GCF_023721935.1. NCBI lineage: Eukaryota > Metazoa > Chordata > Mammalia > Carnivora > Felidae > Panthera > Panthera uncia. Next base: position 75,678,024 of record NW_026057577.1, on the reverse strand, counting down.
AGTCATTTCAAGCAGAAAAGCTTAGCATGACAAAATTAAACATCAAAATCTTAGTTTGAGTATTTATAATATAAGATGAATTAGGCATGGACAAAAGTAAGCAAAGTAATTCTTTTGATTAAGCAAGGAGGAATCACTGAAGTATTACCTAGCCCCAAATTAATTCTATTCTACAGTCAAGGTGGTTTACATAAATTCCCACCACTGCTGAAAAGATGGGGATGGCATTCACTCTTAGGCGCATGCAGCAGGCATATTTCATAAAATGGACAACAGGGAAGAATCTCAACCCACTAGGTCATAGCTCTGCAAAGATCTTCAGAGTATTTATAAGAAAGGTATTAGTAGAGCCAAAGAAATTACGATACTTTCCAGTTATACAGAGTACTTATTTACACGACTATCTAAGGAGTTAAGGAAAATAATAATAAAGATATGATGGTCTAAAATGGGAAAACACTAGTGTAAACAGAATTAAGCTGATTTCTTCAGAGTATGACATTCTATAGCCTTTAACATGGTAAAGTGAATTATAGATATCCTAAGGTAAGATAAAATAGCTTATAGTTTCCAAACCTAACAGAGGGATCCTGATGTTCTATTGAACAAAGTTGCAAAGTGTTGGTCTATACTTTGAAGTGAAAAGTTTGGGAAATTGCACATGTTCAGAACTGTATGCAATTAGCATGTCAACTTTCATAAAAGAAATTTCATATTTCAGAATAAGCCCTCTCAGGATTAAATGAAGACATAATACAAGAAACACTGCAGGACCAAACAATAAAAGAAGAGTCTTCATACTATCCATACAGAATAAGGACATACACTAATATGAAGTTCTCTAGTAAATAAGAATTAAAAGACAAAAAACATACCAGGCAAAAATCTGTACATATGGCTTGATCTCAGTGTGTCTGTATGAATAAATATTTTCCTGTATTGTAAACAAAAAGTGGATGCATCTGTAATAGTGTATGTTTAGACATTTTTTTTTTAATTACATGGGGATGTAGCTCAATGGTAGAGCACATGCTTTGCATGTATGAGGCCCCAGGTTCGATCCCTGGCATCTCCACTTTATAGAAGCTCCAATTCACTAGGGCACTGGGCAAGTCAGTCAGTTAAGCATCTGATTCTTGATCTCAGCTCAAGACATGATTTCAAGGTTTGTGAGTTTAGTCCCACATCGTGCTCTGTGCTGACAGCATGGAGCCTGAGTAGGATTGTCTCTCTCCCCTTCCCCGACTCATGTGTACACTCTCGCTCTCCCTCTCTCTCTATCTCTATCTCAAAATAAATAAACTAAAAAAAATAAAACATAGTAAATAGAGATAGCTATTGCCTCACTTGACCACAACTAAGTGTATCAACAAAAATTAAAATGGCCATGAATTTCTGTGTGAGAGATAAGGGCCACCAATCATGGGAGGATTTTAGATCAACCCTTTTGTATTTAGATAAAGCACATGTTAGGGGTGCCTGGGTTTCTCAGTCGGTTGGGCATCCAACTTCGGCCCAGGTCATGACCTCACGGTTTGTGGGTTCGAGCCCCGCATCGGGCTCTGTGCTGACAGCTCAGAGCCTAGAGCCTGCTTTGTATTCTGTGTCTCCCTTTCTCTCTCTCTGCCCCTTCCCTACTCATACTCTGTCTCTCTCTGCCTCTCAAAAATAAACACTGAAAAAAAAATTTAATCACATGTTACAGTAGTAACTAAAATGGAAAGAAAAACAATGACCAAAGTGAATTTTGAATAATCAAAATGAAAATCCAAAGGTTTTGGGCAAAAATTTTCATATTTTAACAAGAAGGATTTTTTTAAACAATGTAAATATTGCTAATTCAATCAAAATTTATGAAATATGAAAATGGTGTTTTTCTCTTTCATTTTAATGTGAAACAAAAATGTCTTGATATGTGTTTGAACATATTTTATCTTTTACTGTGACAATAATTCCTCAACAACAAGAGTATGTTTGAATTCTTTTGTAGCATACAGAATATATTTTGACCAAGAAAGTTCAATTGATAGACATCTAAAGATTATAAAATTAATTCACCATTAAAAATAAAGCCACCTTCTGGGGCACCTGGGTGACTCAGTCAGCTGAGCATCCGACTTTGGCTCAGGTCATGATCTCATGGTTCCTGGGTTCAGGCCCTATGTCGGGCTCTGTGCTGACAGCTAGGATCCTCGAGCCTGCTTTGGATTCTATATCTCCCCCTCTCTCCGCCCCTCCCCCACTCAAGCTCTGTCTCTCAAAAATAAATAAGTGTTAAAAAAATTTTTTTAAGGAAAATAAGGTCATCTTATTTTATATACATTTTTTCTACATAGTTCTTCAGCCATAATAATAAAAGGAAAAACCAGTACAGCAATGAAGAAAACAAATTTCAAATAGCAGCAATGTAAAAGGATTTGATAGAGAAAGTTAAGTTTCAGTAATATAAATAATTTGGCCATAATTGGATTAAGTAAATGGGAAAAATATGGTATATATAATTCTCTTAACAGTATTTATTTTAAAAGTTTAACCAATGACTGAACCCAAATGACTTTTATCTGTGAAAAGACATGATTGCAAATACAGCCGTTTATATAACCACAGAGGATGAAAGATATGAAAAGGAAATTAAATTTTCAATAAAGCAATTGCCAACCACTTTGCCATTTAAAATACAATGAACTAGCAGATGCACAATATATTTTTTATTTCATATTTGACCTTCAAGAGTCATACTATTTGTTGATAAGACACTACATATGAAACTAAACAACACTGGTAATAATTGCTATAAATCAAATTTTATGAATAAGCAATGTGGTCAGTCCTATTGGTTTTCTTAACCACATTATTATTATTTTTACTTGTATGTTGCAATATATTACATTTTAAACAGATAATAAAAATATTAGTAATATACACATAGAAATCTGAACTATAAAATCAACATATTTAGAAAGAAAATAACATTGAAATTCTAATTTTATTAGAATGCCTTGTTGTCTTGTCTCTCAATATTAGGCATCTGAGTATTATTCCAAGTTGAAGGAAATTACCACTACTTTAACAGAACATCTCTCATCATTAACTCTGTACAATATTTTATGGTAAAGCATTTTCTTAATTATTTAACGAGCACAGCTAGGTATCATTTTCTATGGGCCAGTGGTTTGATATTTGCATCTTATTTGATATTTGTAACAACCTTCTAAGAAAGATATTTTATTCCTAATTTATACATGAAAAAAAAAAAACTAGACACAAAAAGTTTATAAAAGTCACACAGCTAACAGGTGGCAATCCCAGAAACTGACCTGGGTAATCAAGTTCAAGACTAAATTTTTAAGTCTTATGCTTTGTTGCCTTTCAATTCTCAGAGTAAGTTCATAATCCATTCATGATTTTAGGGTTTGGAACTAAATATAATCTTATTTCTAAAGACAATTCACCTGTACAAAAGGTACAATCACCTTTAAATTAGAAGTATATGTTAAATCTTAAAATGCATATCACAGTCAACATTTTAAGTCTTAACATATACAGAGTCTGTTTATTATGATGAAATATGTATGTGAATTAGAAATATGAACTCATGTTAACAGATTCCTAGTTCAGAGGGGGTAGAAAGACTCAACCATATATAAATATTGAGTGACCTTAATCAAGTTGTATATTACCATAAAACTCATTTCCTTATCTGTAAATGGATATTTTAAAATTATAAGCTATACAGGTAAGATTATGCTACTGAGACAATAAATATATGGTTGAATCAGTTTTTGTTTTCAAATCATCTATATATCAGCTAATATCAATACCAAAGAGATTCTTCAGTTTTGAATCATCCAAATCCAGTGTCATTAACCTGGTGACTATAAAAACAGGTACTTTCATTTCATCAGCTTTTATTTTCCTTGAAACAATGATTGGCATCTAGAAGGAATACTTTTAAAAGACAGTACTTGTAAGTAAAAGACATTTCCTCTCCATCATTTCCATAATGCTCTTGTCCTGCCTTGTCCTCCAGAGGGTAATTGCAGAAGCATAGGCTGGCCTAAGAGAGTTAGGGCCAATCCATGGAGGAATAAGATCAAGCCTGAGAGATGAGAAAAGGTAGTGACTGTTCATATCATACCTAAGGAGGATGGAGAACACCAGTTTTAAAGCAAAAAACAAAACCTTGGGGGAAGCCAAATCAAGTAGACAGAAGCCTAACAGAGCAGATAAAAAACAAGAAAGCTTGAAGACATTTTGTAGAAATGTGAAATACAGGAAGATTAGGTTAAATCTAACAATTTATATTCACAGTGTTCCCTTTGAACATGTCTGCTAAATTCAAAGACTTTAAAAGAGAGCTGCTGACAAATCCACAATGGATCCTCCTAACTTTCATGGTAGAAGTAGAGTTCTTTAAGGCTTTCCTTGTGTCCATTTGCCTTTTTCTGAGACATGCTTAGGAACATGGAGGTGGGATAGTGTTACGTAGTGGGCACTGATGTTTCCAGGCTCTATTGGCCCATACTTTCAGATACTGTGAAATGCTGTAACTGGATTGGCAGCTTGTCAAATCAAAACAGACTTGAACGCTTGGCCTGGTTCTTTTCCCTAAGTAGTCCAAACAGGTTAGAAGTTGTAGGCACAGATTAAAGTCCTGCAAGTTATAGTCAGGATAGACTAGTAGCACACATGGCTAATGATGTACACAGGTTTAAAGAAGAAGGAAAAAGAGGCAGAGAGACTAGGAAGAAAGCAGAGGAGTATTGTATGTTAGACTGTAATATGATATTTATATGGAAATTTATAAACCAGAAAATAACATTTTGGTGGACATAAGAGAACATAAATATGTATTTTTATGGTAGTGTATTTATTTCTCAGATATGAGTAATCTAAGATTTATGTCTTAAAAAGTATTTCTGGAACCATTAGAGTCCTAAGAACAATAGTTTTCTCTTTGCTGGAAATATGTTCCTTTAAATTTCCTGCCATTTGGGTCTTCTACCTCTACCTGTGCTTACGTCAAAATTGTCATCATTGCAACTCATGCAATCAAAGTCAGACATTCTACATGCCTATCCAAATATGTACCTTAAATTTCTTAATTTTATTCATTAAGGCACTTATTAAAGTTTTTAGGTGCTTACTTTAATGGGTATGATGATTGACACTGGGGATTCATCTTTCCATTCATACTTCCATTGTTATAATTCATTACCTCATCATTTTTCAACTAAATCTTAGTGGTAACAGCTGTATTCTGCCTGATTCTTACTATGCCCTTTTCAATCGTGTCTCTTTATTATTCCTAGAATGAGTTTTATAATACACAAACCTGATTATGTCAAGTCCCTGACATAACTCAAACTTTTTAACATGACATAGAAAACCTATCATGATATATTCTCTGCTTACCTTTGCAGTCTCATCTCTTGCTACTCTTCAATTACATCCAACCTTCATTTCCTCATCTAATTGCATCCCAGAACATTTCTTAACATTGAACTAAAGTTCACCCTGCATTGTCTCTTCCATATATTCCCATCCATCACACTTTATATTTTCAGACTCATTTCAAGTGACCCCTCCTCTGGGAAGGTACTCAAAGCTGTCTATAACCAATCACTCCCAGAAAGGCTGGTAGAGAAACTCTTTGAATAAGTTTTCATAAACACTAATACACACCTTTACCCTAAATTTTGTCACATAGTATAATTACTATCTGTTTATTACCTGTCTCCACCCACACATTAAGCTAAAAACTTTTGGTGGCAAGGTATGTATCTCAGTTATGTTTACCATATACAGTAAATCTTTCAAAAAACTTAATGGAGGAATACATAGAAGAGTATCTCATCTGGATAAATATAAAACATCTGAAAAAGTTGACAGGTTGAAAATTATATCTGACAAGGTAGAAAGAGAAAATAAGAAAGATCTCAAAAGTTCTCATCACAAAAAAGAAATGGTAATTATGTGAAGTAATAGAGGTGTTAGCTGACACTTCAGGAGTGATCATATTGCAATATATAAATATATCAAATCAACACTTTGTACACTTTAAACTCATACAATGTTATATGTCAATTATATCTCAATTTCAAAACAAAATACTAAATAAATTAAGCTACCTTTCTTGGCATAACATGAATATAAAGACAAGGTTCAATTGGGGGAGAAATATTACAAGAACCTTTTGTGAAAGACAACTTGGTGTCTTATAGTATATGACAGCAAAATGGCCAATATGGGCAAAGTCTGCATGTGAAAGTGAAAACATACTTAGGAAATTCTCTGAAACAAAGTCTTGACTGGTAGTCATGACTAATCACACCTAATAAAGCATGACAAATGTGTCTAAAGAAATAGATGAGGCTGCACAAAACGCTCTGTGGAAATGTTATGTATAAAAAGAGATAACCTCAAAAAATAAGAGAAAAATAAGAGCATTGTGATATGCATAATTTTCTGTAAAACTCCTCAGCATAGACAGTGGATATGAGTGTTTGTGTGTGTCTGTTTCCAGAGCTTCAATACATATTCATGGGACATTTAGTAAACATAACTGGAAATATATACTCTAAAGGTATATATCACTTTAAAGATTAACAAGTGCTTTGACTAAATTTATGAGAATTTTTATTGATTAGCATAATGTATATTAATAATGGGGTTTTATTGGTAAAATTAGTTTTTCAAGATTTATTGAGAAAAAGATTTGTTCTAGAAAAAAGAAATGGTGTAAAACTTCACTAGAGGTTTTCTTCACTAGATGATGTATAAAACAAAATCTGATAAGTATATACACATATATGTTTACACTGACATTAAAAGGTTTAATATGCATACATGCAGATATAGACATAGATATATATGGAAACACACACACACACATACACTGTATTTAGATTTCATTAGTTTTTGCCTAATGTACTTTTTCTGTTCCAGGGTTCCACCCAAGATACCATATGACATTTAGTTGTCATGCATCCTTAAGCTTGTTTGTGCCATGACAATTTCCTACCTTTTTTTATCTGGTTTTGATGATTTTGACAGCTTTGATTACTGGCTAAGTATTTTGTGGATGCCTTTCAATTATGTTTGGATGATGTTTTCTCATGATTAGAGAGAAGTTATGGGTTTCAGGATAGAAGACCACATATATGAAATACCATTTTCAACACATATCAAGGACCTATGCTATCAGTATATTTATCACTAATGATGTTAATCTTGATCACCTGGCTAAATTAGTGTTTTCTAGATTTTCCACCATAAAGTTAATTTTTCCCCTTTCTATACTATACTGTTTGGAAGAAAGTCGCTAAATATACTCACAAATAAGGAGTTGAAAGTTATGCGCCATCATCTTTGGAAAAGGAATACATCTACATAAATTATTTGGAATTTTTATGTATGAGAAAGATGTTTCTTCTTTCTCATCTGTTTACTTAATATAATCAGTTATTTATATCACTATGGACTCATGCATATTTATTATATAATTTGAATTATAATCTATTACTACCTTTTGTTGTTGTTGTTACTCAAATTGTTCAAGTTTTAGCCATTGGGAGTTCTTCCTGTTGGCTCTCCTCCATCTCTTTAATATACCACATTGCTTTATTTGTTGAGTAGTTCCTTACTTTCTAACTGTAAAAGATGCTCCAAGCTTATTTTTTTTCTTTTTTTTTTGGGGGGGGGGAGTTGGATTAGCTTTTATTGTTGTTTGTTGGTTTAAAAATGTTTTTAATGTTTATTTATTTATTTATTTTTTATCTCCAAGCTTATTTTATGTATTTCCTGCCCAAGTCTTAGAACCAGCCATTATATCTACAGAGCATTGTTTTCTTTCATTGGAGAATGACACCAGAAACAAAGATATAATCAAGTAGTCTCACTGCCACTGGAGGATCATTGCTTTTAGACCCCCTAAGTGGACAGAGCTAGGAAATATGTGTATAAATACCACCCTGTGGAATATGGACATGCATGTAATTTATATATCTACCAAGCAGTATTAATGTTAAGTTAAACATTCATTCATATTAGTGTCTTCAATGCTAATTCAGCACCATATAAGTCATTTTACCCTCCTGCCTCACTTATTTGAAACCTCCCTGACAGTGTGAGAAACATAGTTAGCACCATTTACCATCCATTTAATTAATCCTCGTATTTTAAATACACCTATATCCTTACACTAATTCAGAGGGTCATTGTCCGAGTCTGTAAAGACAAATCCTGCTACTAAAGTTATGTTAAATTTGTCTTAGGTCTATAGGCCAGATGCTATTTGAGTCCTAAAAGGATTGATCATCGGAAGTCATCCAGGTCACATAAGTCATTTAATTTTGTCTATTTGCTAGTTAACAGCAGAATGTGTGTCAGAGTTTAATCTGGGTTGAAGGGATGACAACAATAGCCTCTTCTATTTCTAACTATTGAAAGTTAGTCATATCTACCCCCAAAAGAATTTACTAACTGTGCCTGTCTAAACTGCCCATGTCAGTTTTCAATACAATGTATATTCAAGAAGAAATTTAAAAGTCAGCCTAGATTTTTAAGCATATCACTAGTATCAAGGATGATTTCTGAATAAATTAGAATTGTGATTAATAATTATGGCAATACAAAGAAAAATTTTAGTTTAATTAAGGCAAAAGAGGAGGACAGTACAGAACTACACTTCCTGACCTGATACTGCACAAGAGTGGATTTGTGCATGTATTCTTTTCCTTCCAGAGCACAGCCCATTTATGACTACCGCAATAATAATGGATGACACTGTTGTATTTTTCCTCTTGCTATATTGCTTTTACCTTTTCTTTCAGAGAGGATAACCTTTAGACATGAATGGACATGAAAGAGGAAACCAAAGATCAAGATGTTGAACAGGGGCTCCTGGGTGGCTCAGTTGGTTAAGCATCTGACTTCAGCTTAAGTCATGATCTCACAGCTTGTGAGTTTGAGCCCCACATAGGGCTCTGGGCTGGCAGCTCAGACTCTGGAGTCTGCTTGGGATTCTGTATGTGTCTCTCTCTCTGCCCCTCCCTTGCTCATGCTCTATCTGTCTCTCTCTCTCTGTCTCAAAAATAAATAAACATTAAAAAAATATGTCGAATAACATAAGGAGTATACCAATGCTTTGCCAATGAGATCAAGCCTCTTGGTCTAAATTAACTACATTCTGGAATACCAAATCTAACTTCAAAAAAGATTCCTCAAATATCAAAAGCCATCTTGGTGCAGCAGTGAAAATGTGCTTTACAAATGTTCAATAAAGAGTAAGTGTGTTGCGCTTTGTATGTATCCAAACAAAAGGTAGGGATGTGGAGAAGTTGTAAAATTAAATATTTTATGTCAACATAAAGGAAAACTCTCTAATAATATTGGATACCCAACAATGGAAGGAAATGTCTGAGAAGGTAATGAACTACTTATTCTTAGAAATGTTCAAAATGCTTACTAGAGATTATTGTGAAAGAGTTTCCATCAGATTAGGATAGATGGCCTCTCAACAGACTTATAGTTTTGAGTCACTGTGATAACTCTTTATGACATCTCATGAGTGTAGACAGTATAGAACTATGTTTTTTTAATTTCAGTGCCAATTATGTTCTCATTTGTACTTTTCATTTTAACTCTTCTGGCTATAGCACTGAACTAATTGAAAAATTCTTTATATAGTTATAAAAATGGCTCACAGTAGGTGTTAATTCATCTTGTTTGAAGTTAAATAGCTTTCTTAGAAAATTTTTTTTCTTAGTGATTTTTTTAACTTCATTTATATTGAGAGAGACAGAGAGCATGCATATGCACACTAGAAGAGGAGGGGCAGAAAGAGAGACAGAGAATCCCAAGCAGGCTCTGAGCTGTTAGGTCAGAGCCCAAAGTGGGACTCGATCCCATTAACCTCGAGCTCATGACCTGAGACCAGATTAAGAGTTGGATACTTAAACCAACTGAGCCACCCAGGAACCCCAATTGAAGTTTGTTTTTTTTTCTTAAGTTTATTTATTTTGAAAGAGGGAGAGAGAGAGAGAGAGAGAGAGAGAGAGAGAGAGAGAGGTAGGGGCAGAGAGGGAAGGAGAGAGAGAATCCCAAGGAAGCTCTGCACTGTCAGAGCAGAGTCCAATGTGGTGCTTGAACTCATCAACTGTGAGATCATGACCTGAGCCAAAACGAAGAGTTGGACTCGTAACCAACTGAGCCATCCAGGAACCCCCAAGTGAGGTTTTAATTCAGAGCTCAAGACATGAGTCAATGCTGATAAATTTTAACTTAAATGCAACAAATTTGAATTTTAATAAATAAATATTTTTTAAAATGTGAGAGACAAGGGATACAACAGATCTATAGCTACATATGGATCAGTTCTCTCTGAAAAAATATATAAAAACTAGATGAAGTACTTCCCCACAATGAAGGATAAAAGAACCTCATCTAGATGGGTGGAAGAGGTAGAGACAGGATCTTAGCACAAAATGCCATACCAAGTGTGGCAACATACAATAGGGAGGAATCGTACCAGTGTAGCACTTCTGGAGGAGTGAGGGGGTAATGGTCCACATCAAACACCCCAATCCTTGAGATCTACACCAGAGAGATGAGCTCCTCAAAACATCTGTCTTAGAAAACCAATGGGACTAACTTCTGAGAGACCTAGAGTGCTATAGGAAACTAAGACTCTCCTTTTACAAGACTCATATACATCTCAATCACCCTGGGATACAGTCCAAAAGCACCAATTTGAAAAACACCCATACTATATGTGAAAGGGTCTCATTTGCTGTTGTGGGGGCATGTGCTTGAGGGTCAGGGGAAAGTTTGGGATCTCTCTGGAGATGGAAGGCTAGCAGATGCCTTCTGTGCACTCTCCATCTATTCTGTTACTGCTAATAGCCCTTCTGGGATGCTGTACCTTCCCACTGCCCCACTGGGTTGGGAGGAATGAGTGGTCACCGCATTATCTCACTGCTCTGCTGAGGCTGGAGAGTTCAGGCAGTCATACTACTCCTCCACTCTGGCTGGGGCAGGTAAGCACAGCCATGGCATCCCCTTGCTCCCAACCTGGGCCAATACATGTGCACAGATGCCTGTGCACTCTTGCCAGCAGTATCCAGGTGGCCTGTGGGTGCATTCAGTCAAAGCATTTTTCCTCTGCCTTTCTGGAGCAATCGACTGTCTGCCTGTTCCACTACACTCTCCAGATTACCTGATAAAGCTGGCAGAGACATGCAAACCACACAGGGGATGTCCCTTGTTCACCTGGCCCTGGTGGGCAAGGAGGCTGGCATTCCTGAGTTCTAAGTCACTGTGAAAATTAGAATCACAGTTCTTGGCAGGCTAACATTCCTAGGGCACTACACAGATAAAAGACTGAAACATAACCCCAATCTTCCTGGGAAAATGTTTATTTATTAAACCTGCAGCTTCAGCCTGAAGGGCAGGATCCAGGTTTCCTCACATTTTGAGAATATGGAGTGGCTTGCAGAGAACATAAGCAGGGTGACATTATCCTTGTGCACCTCACTACAATTCAACAAGACCTCTCAAGAAAGAGTCAATACATTTAACTGGAACCTGCAGTTTGATCTGAGGGAACCTCCAGATCAAATGGTGTGGAGGTCAATAGAGAGTATGATTATGGCACCACAGGGCTGTATATATTTGCATACTTTAAAAGCTGCTGTGTTAAACGAGATCCCTTCCCTTGGGCAACTGACAGGTCTTGGCACACCTTCAACAACAGGTCTTATCAACAATAAATCACACTGTTTAGACAACTACAAAGGTTAAAGAGACAACAAAGAACTATGGCAAGGTTGAGCAAGAAGTTTTATCACCTACAGAAGGACATTCCATCAAGACTGAATGAGGTAGCTATTTCACTTATTACACAGAAAAAAAAACAACAACACAGAAAGCCAAACATAATGAGGACACAAAGAAATGTTCGGAACAAGAGAACAAGATGAAATCTCAGAAAAAGACCTTGTAGGTATGGAGATAAGTAATCTACCTGATAAAGAATTCAAAGTAATGGTCATAAAGGTACTCACCAAACTCATGAGTATGGTGAACACAGTGAGAACTTGAAAAAAGAGAGTATATAAGACAGTATCAAAGAAGTCACAGAATAACCGAACTGAAAAATACACTACAAGAGTTCCATATCAGATGAAACAGATCAGCAATTTGGAAGACAAAGCACTAGAAGTCACCCAGACAGAGTAGGAAAAAGAAATATAAACTTTAAAAAGTGAAGACCTAAGGGAAAACATCAAAGAGACTAACATTCACATTATGGGCATCCCAGAAAGAGAGGAGAGAAAGATGCAGAAAACTTATTTGAGGAAACAATGGCTAAAAAGTTGCTTAATCTGGGATAGGAAACAGAAATCCAGGTATAGGAAAGTCCAGAGAGTTCTACACAAATTGAACTAAAACATATCTATGCCAAGACACATTATAAGTAAAATGTCAAAATTTTAAAAAAAGGAGATAATTTTAAAAGCAGCAACTCATTGCATACAAGGAAAACCCATTAGATTACTAGCAAATATTTGAGCAGAAACTTTGCAGCCCAGAGAAGGTTGTGGTATGACAGATTCACACATCTCAATAGAACAAACTTCTAACCAAGAGTACTCTTTACCCAGGAAGGTTGTCATTCAGAATTGAAGGGGAAATAAAAAGTTTTCCAGAAAAGTTAAAGCTAAAAGAGTTCATCACCACAAACCCAATTTTACAAGAAAAGTTCAAGGGAATTCTTTGAGCTAAAAAAGGAACAACATTAATTAACAAGAAAAAAGAAAATATACAAAAGTAAAAATCTCACTGGATAGGTAAATACATAATACAGATAGTAGATAAAGCACTTATAAAACTAGCACGAAGGTAAAAAAAAAAAAGACATAAGTAGTTAAATTAGCTAAAACTACAATAATTATGAGATACATAAAATAAAATGAGGCAAAATGTGACATCATAAACTTAAGAGAAGTAAACATTTAGAGTTTAGAAATGTATTTAAGTGATCAACCTAGAAAAGACTGTTATACATGTATGATGTTATATATGAACACTTCACATGTAACCACAAAGCCAAAACTTATACACAAAACAAATACACAAAAGAAAGTGAGAAATGAATCTAAATATAACACTAAAGAAAGACATCATATCACAAGGGAAAAGAGAAAGAGAAGAATGAAAAAACAGAGAACAAAAACAGCAAGAAAACAATCAACAAAATAACAATAAGTACATTCTTATGAATAATTAAATGTCAATGTATTACACTCTCCAATCAAAAGACATATAGTGGCTGAATGGATAATAAAACAAGACTTATCTATGTACTGCCTGCAAGAGAGTGACTTTTTCTTTTTTTCTTTTTTAGCCTAAGTAGTAATGGTTTGGGTACCTGAAAAGTCTAAGTCCAGCCCTCACACATAGATTAGTCAGGGTTCCAGCTCTAATTATCCATTTCTCTATGAATCCCTCTGCTTTGGCCCTATGGCTAGCTTCATTATCAGAATGACTCTCTTCGTTGTCAGTAGGAACCCAGGCTACATGCTTCTTCATTTACATTCAAAGCCAAAAAAAAAAAAAAAAAGAAAAAGAAAAAAAAAGAAAAAAATTACTTCCCACAGCCATTGGGGAAAAAAAACCCCACACATTAGAACTTCATCTAATTGGGCTTCCTCCTGTCAATCAGGTATATTGGAGATGGTTGGTTGCCTCCCTGACATCCACTCCCCATTCACCTTTCCTGACAGAACTTTAAGGTAAACATGCACACCATCTCTATTCAACCATATGCTTTTTTAAATATAATTTATTGACAAATTGGCTAACATACAGTGTATGTATACAGTGTGCTCTTGGTTTGGGGAGTAGATTCCTGTGATTCATCACATACAACACCCAGTGCTCATCCCAACAAGTGTTTTCTTCAATGCCCATCATGCATTTTCCCTTCTCCCCCGTGCCCCCCCCAAACCCTCAGTTTGTTCTCTGTATTTAAGAGTCCCTTATGATTTGCCTCCCTTCCTCTCTGTTACTTTCCCCCCTTTCATTCCCCCATGGCCTTCTGTTAAGTTTCTCAAGTTCCACATATGAGTGAAAGACATATGATACCTGGCTTTCTCTGACTGACTTATTTCACTTAGCATAATACCCTCCAGCTCCATCCACATTGTTTCAAATGGCTGGATTTCATTCTCTCTCATTGCCGAGTAGTATTCCATTGTATATATAAACCACATCTTCTTTATCCATTCGTCAGTTTATGGACATTTAGGCTCTTTCCATAATTTGGCTACTGTTGAAAGCACTGCTATAAACATTGAGGTACATGTGCCCCTATGCATCAGCACTCTTGTATCCTTTGGGTAAATTCCTAGAAGTGATATTCCTGGGTTATAGGGTAGTTCTATCTTTTTTTTTTTTTTTTTTTTTTTTTTGAGTAACCTCCACACTGTTTTCCAGAACGGCTGCACCAGCTTGCATTCCCATCAACAGTGCAAGAGAGTTCCCGTTTCTCCACATCCTTGCCAACATCTGTTGTTGCCTGAGTTGTTAATTTTAGCCACTCTGACTGGTGTGAGGTGGTATCTCAATGTGGTTATGATTTATAGTTCCCTGATGAGTGACATTGAGCATCTTTTCATGTGTCTGTTGGCCATCTGGATGTCTTCTTTGGAAAAATGTCAATTCATGTCTTCTGCCCATTTCTTCACTGGATTATTTGTTTTTCAGGTGTTGAGTTTGGTAACTTCTTTATAGATTTTGGATACTAACCCTTTATCCGACACGTCATTTGCAAATATCTTTTCCCATTCTGTCGGTTGCCTTTTAGTTTTGTTGATTGTTTCCTTTGCAATGCAGAAGCTTTTTACCTTGATGAGATCCCAATAGTTCATTTTTGCTTTTATCTCCCTTGCCTTTGGAGACATGTCAGGCAAGAAATTGCTGCAGCCGAGGTCAAAGAAGTTGTTGCCTGTTTTGTCCTCTAGAGCTTCGGTGGTTTCCTGTCTAATATTTAGGTCTTCCATTCATTTTGAGTTTATTTTTGTGTATGGTGTAACCAGGTGGTCTAATTTCATTTTTCTGCATTTTGCTGTCCAGTTCTCCCAGCACCGTTTACTAAAGAGACTCTTTTTTCCATTGGATACTCTTTCCTGCTTTGTCAAAGATTAGCTGGCCATACATTTGTGGGTCCACTTCTGGGTTCTTCATTGTATTCCATTGGTCTATGTCTCGGTTTTTGTGCCAATACCATATTGTCTTGATGATTACAGCTTTGTAGTAGAGGCTAAAGTCTGAGATTGTGATGCTTCCCACTTTGGTTTTCTTTTTCAACAATGCTTTGGCTATTCAGAGTCTTTTGTGGTTCCATACAAATTTTAGGATTGTTCTAGCTCTGAGGAAAATGTTAGTGCAATTTTGATGGGGATTGCGTTGAATGTGTAGATTGCTTTGGGTAGTATTGACATTTTAACATCCTTTATTCTTGGATTTAAGAATACACAGAGACTGAAAGGGATGGGAAAATATTCTCAATATTCTATGAAAATGGGAGGAAAAAAGAAAGTTGGAGTAGCAATAATTATCTCAGACAAAATAGACTTTAAAAAAAAGATTGTAACAAAAGACAAAGAAGGGCATTGCATACTGATAAAGAGACCAATCCAGCAAGAATATTCAACATTTATAAATATATATGCACCCAATATACAAGTACCAAAATATATAAAGAAAATATTAACATACCTAAAGGGGGATATTAACAGCACTACAATAATAGCAGGGATTTTAAAACACTACTTATATCAATGGATAGATCATCCAGACAGAAATTCAATAAGCAAACAATGGCTTTAAATAACATATTGGACCAGATGGACTTAACAGATATATTCAGAACATTACATCCAAAAGCAGGAGAATACATATTCTTTTCAAGGACACATGCAACATTCTCCAGAACGGTTCACATGTTAAGCCACAAAATAAGTCTCAATAAATTCAAGAAGGTTGAAATCATATCAACCATCATTTCTGTCCACAACAGTATGAAACTAGGAATCAATTACAAGACAACTGAAAGAAAAACATAAATATTTGGAGATTCAACATGTTATTCAACAACCACTGGATCTTCAAAGAAATTAGAGGAAACATTTGAAACAAAAGAAAAGAAAATGCCTAGAGACAAATGAAAGCAAACAAAAAAAAAAAGAAATACTAAGATCAGGATGTAGTAAAAATAGTGCTAAGAGCAATGTTCACAGTAATACAAGCCTACCTCAAGAAAAAAATAAATCTCACATAAAGAATCTGATTTTACACCTAAAGTAACTAGAGAAAGAACATACAAAGCCCAAAGTTAGAAGGAAGGAAATAATAAAGATCAGAATAGAAATAAATGAGACTAAAAACAAAACAGAAAAGAACAATGAAAATAAGAGCTGATTCTTCAAAAATGATAAACAAAATTGACAAAACTGTAGCTACACTAAACAAGAACAGAAAGGACTCAAATAAATAAAATCAGAAATTAAAAGGTTACAACCCACATTAGAGAAATACAAAGGTCCTTAAGACACTACTATGAATAATTATATTTCAACATGTTGAACAATCTACAAGATATGGATAAATTCCTACAAATGTATAATCTTCCAAGATTGAATAAGGAAGAAACAGAAAACCCAAAAAAAAACAAAAACAAAAACAAAAACAAAAAAAAAAATGATTGCTAGTAAGAAGACTGAGTCAGCAATCAAAACTTTTCATCAAACAAAAGTCCAGGGCCAGACAGCTTCACTGCCCTTAAAGAGCCTACAGCTGAGCCAGGAAAATAGATGTTAAACAATTACTTAACTATTCACTTTACAATTGAAAGAAAGAATACTTAACTATTCACTTCATAATAATATCCAGGATAATTTTGTGATTATATAGAGGAAACCTTTGGTCTAAAATCCGGAAATGATCACTGAGTCAAGTCTTAAAGCATAAAAAGAAATTGGTTATGCAAGAAGTGAACAGAAGATGGTTTCAAGAAGATGATAACATATATGAAAAGACCCTGAAATAGGAAGGATCATGTGTATTCAAGATACCTAAAATGGTTCATGCTCCTGGGGTGTACCAATAGGAGGGCAGGTGGAAAGGAATGTGTGATCACTGCAGGAATAAGCAGAGACGAGAGGAATCAGAGCTATATGAATATATCCTTCCATCCAAAGTTCATCCAATAAATACAATTACTCTTCCAAAATTACTGCAATGATTACATTTGGATAAAACACATGATTGTGATTTGTTTTTTTGGTCACATTTATAATCCATCTACATTACAGATGGCATAATACGCATCTTTTGAAATCTTAATAAGAGGTTTTGAAGTACTTTGAAAGTGAGCTACAATAAATAAATATATATATATATATATATATATGTATGTATACACATGTATATATACACACATATATATATACATATATATATATACATGTATTTATACACGTACACACACACACACACACACACATACATATAGTCAGTGAATGTAAATAAATCTTTCTGGTATATTCATATCGTTTCTCAGTCCAATAAGTGATTTACAAACAAATGCAATAATCTATTCTTCTCCTAAAACAAAGCCAAAAAGCTAAAAATGAGTATATATCCACCCCCAATGCAGTTTGAATGAATACTATTCAAATATCAATCATGTGATCCAGTTTGAAAGAGGGAAACAATGCATTGCATAGAATGAGACAAATAAATTTACTTCTCTATGTGATTATTTTTTTCAACATCATAGAAATGTTCCAATATTAAAGTATTTTTTTTTCTAATACAGGTATTAGAAATGAATTTTACATTGTTTGTTTTAGAATGAAATAACCAGCTGAGGCCAGAAACAGAACAATTTTCATTCTATAATACGTTCATTTTTTCCAATTTAAAAATTATTCAATTTCATACTCCTCTGTTCCCCCTGCTATTTACCTGTTGGGAATTAAATTGTTTATTTATGCCACTGTAAAAGATTAAGTGGGGAAAAAAAAGCAAACACCTACAAATCCATGACATTTTTTTTTTGTTTTGATTTTCAAGCAAAGTATTGATTAAACCTGGAAAGAATAATGATAAATAAAAGAACTAATTTCCACTTGGAAGGATCCAGAGGTCATCTAATACAAATTTCCTCCTCTTATAAATAAGAAAACTGTGACCCACGGAGGTTAAATGATTTACCCAGGGTTCTCTAACTAGTTATGGAAGTTGATTGATTTCTGGTTTCCAGCTCTTCCCAATACACCCTGTTCATAATTTCACTTTGCCATGTTATTGTTTTTCCACATGTTAAAGAAGTGGCTGCATATTGCTTTTCAAACTGCAATAATGTTAGAAATAAAATTCATCTAGGACTCTTGTTTATAAGGCATCAACTTCAAAAGATTCAATTAATGTTGCAAAGTAATGAGAATGGAAAAAAAAAAAAGCCAGCAGAGCAATAGACCAAGATGCAAAAGTAAAGGGCCATACTCCTGCTGTCATTTAATCTTTATGTACCCCTTCAAATGGATAACCTTGGTGTTAAAAGTAAAGGAATCAATTTTGTTACATTTTATGCCCAACAGTGACAGTAAATTTGTGAAGTGCTTACCAGAAACAGAGGGCTTGGTTGGCTGTCTAGCAACAAAGTAAATAAACATATTGTAACTTAACTGTTTTTTAGAGAGACCTCATTTTATTATTCACTCATTAAATCTCTCCACTAATTGGAAGAAAATAATACAAGGCATGGTAGAGAGTGACAACAGGAGAAGTAAGCTCCAAATGTTCTAAATTTACTTTCTAGTAATTTATGAGGATGCACTAATTTTTTTCCCTAATTCAAACAGACCTACAAGGAGATAGATTAAATACTGATGAGATAAAGGAAAACTATTCCAGAATCACTGATTTAAAAAAATGTCTTTGTATTCAGCACTCAGTAATTATGGAAACTTTTGCAGCTATGACTCCTCTTACTTCAAGGAGAAAAGTTTGCTACAATAAAGGGAACTTTAAATAGTTTGATAAAATTTATTAATTATATCTATTACAATCACTAATACCGGTAGGCAATTTTCAAGAGAATTTGCTTCAAAATGAGTGGAAGGAGAAAAAAGAAAAGATTCATTACAGTTTTCCTTGTGAACCATTTCTACTCTTTTTACAGGCACATATCCCATCATACAAAACATAGTAAGAAGAGAGATAGTTTATTTCTGGTCTTGAGCAACTCCCTGGCTCTTGTTCTTGTAAGTAAGCAAATAAGAGGCTTCTGTCTCATCCTTTCTATTGCCCATAAGCAGATTTTGTATAATCCTTGACTCTGAACTTCTTGCTTGGCCTTTGAATCGATGGCATGACCACTGACTTCTACATAGATGTTATTTCCTGACTCCTTACTGTACCCTGATTTGGAGTGCTACCTGGCTTCTGTATCCGTTTTGGATTTGTATAGTTTCCTTACCTGATCCCTAGGCAATATTTTATTTTTTCTTCACCTATTCTGGTTTTGTCTTTTGCTTCTGCCTCTGACATCTATCTCCATTCACACCCTCTCCATGTGCAGAAGTTCCCTTGATATGTTGTATTATAGAATTTGATATAAAAGACAAAATTTAAACTTTTGGTTGGTCACAGTTCTTTTTAAATACTCAAAATCTGTACTTGTGTTGCTACTTAAATGTAATCAACTCTTCATGAGTCAAGACAAACCAAAAGTATGTCAATGCCCATGTGAAAAGCTACAATAATGTAGAGCCAATTAAAATGGATTTTAAATTCCAATAGTTCTGGAGATCATACTACATGTGTATACTCCAGATGTAGATATAAAAAGGAGAGACAATAATAAGAATTTTATTTTATTATTATTGTTACTGCACCATCTTTTGAGTACTCCATGAATCTAGCTAGGATGGTACCTGATTTCTTTTCACCAGAGCTAAAAAACATTATTCAATGAGTATTTTGTGGAGTATTCACTAACTGCAGATGAGGAAACCAACACATACATAATTTAATTATCTTACTCAAGATCACACACTAAATAGGTGAAGGAGCTCAATGAGAAACTGGGTGTCAGAAAACAAAGAAAACATTTTGTCAGAAAACAAAATGAAATAAAAGGCATCCAAATTGGCAAAGAAGAAGTCAAATTTTCACTTTTTGCAGATGACATGATACTCTACGTGGAAAACCCAAAAGACTCCACCACAAAACTGCTAGAACTGACACATGAATTCAACAAAGTTGCAGGGTACAAATTCAATGTACAGAGATCGGTTGCATTTCTATACACCAATAATGAGGCAACAGAAAGAGATATCAAGGAATTGATCCCAATTACAACTGCACCAAGAACCATAAAATACCTAGAAATAAACCTACCCAAAGAGGTAAAAGATCTGTATGCTGAAAAATATAGAAAACTTATGAAAGAAATTGAAGAAGATGCAAAGAAATGGAAAAACATTCCATGCTCATAGATTGGAAGAACAAGTGTTGTTAAAATGTCAGTACTACCCAAAGCAATCTACGGATTCAACTGCAATCCAAATCAATATTGCACTGACATTCTTCTCTGAGCTAGAACAAACAATCCATTTTATGGTTGTTTTGGTTTTTTTTTTTTTTTTTTTTTTGGAACCACAAAAGACCTCGAAGAGCCAAAGTAATGTTGAAAAAGAAAACAAAAGCGGAAGGAATCTCAATCCCAGACTTTAGCCTCTACCACAAAGCTTTATCATCAAGACAATATGGTATTGGCACAAAAACAGACACACAGACAATGGAATAGTATAAAGAACCCAGAATTGGATCCACAAATGTATGGCCAACTAATCTTTGACAAAGCAGGAAAGAGTATCCAATGGAAAAAAGAGTCTCTTTAGTAAATGGTGCTAGGAAAACTGGACAGCAGCATGCAGAAGAATAAAACTGGAACACTTTCTTACATCATACACAAAAAATAAACTCAAAATGTATGAAAGACCTAAATGTGAGACAGGAAACCACCAAAGCCCTAGAGGAGAAAACTGGCAACAACCTCTTTGACCTCTTTGCTACACCAACTTCTTACTCAACAAGTCTCTGAGGCAAGGGAAATAAAAGCAAAAATGAACTATCAGGACCTCATCAAGATAAAAATCTTCTGCACAGAAAAGGAAACAATCAACAAAACTAAAAGGCAACCGAGGGAATGGGAAAAGATATTTGTTAATGACATATCAGATAAAGGGTTAGTATTCAAAATCTATAAAGAACTTACCAAACTCAACATTACCAAACTCAACACACCTGAAAAACAAATAATCCAGTAAATAAATGGGCAGAAGACATGAATAGACACTTTTCCAAAGAAGACATCCAGATGGTCACATCTGGCCACAGACACATAAAAAGATGCTCAACACCTCTCATCATCAGAGAAACATAAATCAAAACCACATTGAGATACCACCTCACACCAGTCAGAGTGGCTAAAATTAACAACTCAGGCAACAACAGATGTTGGCAAGGATGTGGAGAAATGGGAACCCTTTTACACTGCTGGTGGGAATGAAAACTGGTTCAGCCATTCTGGAAAACAGTATGGAGGTTCCTCAAAAAATTAAAAATAGAATTACCCTATGGCCCAGCAACAGCACTGCTAGGAATTTATCCAAAGGATAAAAGAGTGTTGATTCATAGGGACACATGTACTTCAACGTTTATAGCAGTGCTATCAACAATAGCCCAATTATGGATAGAGTCCAAATGTCCATCAACTGATGAATGGATGAAGAAGATGTGGTTTATATATATATAATAGAATACTACTCAGCAATGAGAAAGAATGAAATCTTTCTATTTGCAGCAATGTGGATGGAACTGGAGGGTATTCTGCTAAGTGAAATAAGTCAGAGAAAGCCAGATATCTTATGTTTTCACTCATATGTGGAATTTGAGAAACTTAACAGGAGACCATGGGGGAATGGAAGGGGAAAAAATAGTTTCAAACAGAAAGGGAGGCAAACCGTAAGAGACTCTTAATTACAGAGAACAAACTGAGGGTTGATGAGGGATGGAGGGAGGGGAAAATGGGTGATGAGCTTTGAGGAGGAAACTTGTTGGGATGAGCACTGGGTGTTGTATGTAAGCAATGAATCATGGGAATCTACTCCTGAAGCCAAGAGTGCCCTGTATACGCTGTATGTTAGCTAACTTGACAATAAATTAAGCTTAAAAAAATAATAAAAAACAAAACATTAAAAAATATATTTTAAAAAAAGAAAAGAAACTGGGTTTTTAGGGCCACCTGGGTGGCTCAGTTGGTTAAGCATCTGACTCTTGGTTTCAGCTCAGGTCATGATCTCATGGGTTTAGTGAGTTAGAGCCCTGTATCGGGCTGCATGCTGACAGTGCAGAGCCTGCTTGGGATTCATTCTCTCTCTCTCTCTCTGCCCCTCTCCCACTCATGCTGCTCTTCCCCTACTTTCCATGTCTCTCAAAATAAATAAACAAGCTTTAAAAAAAAGAAATTGGATTTTTATGATTTCAAAGCTGATGCTGTCAGCAATTTGCTAATTTTTTTCCTAAGAAGCATAGCCTTTGCTCCCCTGAAACTCTGTTAAAAAGAAAACAAATTCAGTGGATGACTCCAACTAAAAGCTTTAAAAAAAAAAAGTCTTTTTCTTTTTTTTTTTTTTTAACTTTAAAAGAGGTAGATCCAAAGGGAAGAAAAAGCAGTTATTCTCACACATTGCTGGTGTGGGTGTAAGTTGGCACAAACACAATGGAAAACTATTTGGCAGTTTTTACTAAAGCTGAACATATTAGTATCCTATCACCAGCAATTCTACTGCAGAGTGTGGGTATATATTCAAATGAAGTAAGTGCATATGTCAACTAAAGGACATGCCTATGAATGTTCAATCAGATTTACTTATAATAGCCTAAAACTCAAAACAACCCAAAATTCCATAAAGAATAAAAAAAAATTAAATAGATTGTGATATATCCATACACTGAAGTACTGTGTAACAATGGAAAAAGAAACAACTATGTATATCAAAGACATAAAGTTGAGCTGAAAAACCCTGACACAAAATAGTATATTACATGGTTCCATCAAGTTGAAAAACAAGGAAAACTCAACTCTGGTGACTGTGTTGGGGCAAGTTATTTCCTTTAAGGGGGTTGTATTGACTGGAGAAGGTAGAGGGCTCCTCTACAGACATAAAAATATTCTACATTGACTTGGGTGTTGGGTTGCACTCGTATGTATTCGGGAACATTCACTGTACAATTAAAATGTGTGCATTTGTAACCTATGCTCCAATTTTATTTTATTCTTATTTTTTAATGTTTATTTATTTATTTTGAGAGAGAGGCAGAGAGAGAGAGACAGAGACAGAGACAGAGACAGAGACAGAGAGAGAGAACAGGGGAGGGGCAGAGACAGAGGGAGGCAGACAATCCCAAGCCGGTTCCGCACTGTAAACGCAGAGCCGGACATGGGGCTCAAACTCACAACCATGACATCTGACCTGAGCCGAAATCCACAGTCGGATGCTTAACCAACCGAGCCACCCAGGCACTCTATATGCTTAAATTTTAAAAAAGAAATGTTCTAGGATAAGATAAAAATGAATTCTCATCTATAAAAATGTTATAACAATCCCAGAAAATACACAATTTGAAACATTGTGTTTGCTTCTTTCCTTACAAGGTATGCTTATAAGTATGGTTTCCTTCCAAAATACAGGGTTCTTAAGAAGAACTAGTCAATAATTAGTACTGAGAAAATTGTACCACCTTTAGAGAAGAGAGGAAATACTAAATCATTTTCTCATGGTATACTAAAAAATAAATTCAACATGGTTTTAAAATTTAAACCTAGTCAAGACACTGAAAAAGTCCTGGAACAAATATAGCAGATTGGTTTTTTTTATTATTCAGTTGAATTAAGTCCATGTGTAAAACTCTATTTGAAACCATGAAGGAAAATATTGAACTATTTTCTATTTTAAAATTTATCATCATTAAAAGTTCAAAAGCAGAATTAGAAAAGTGAACCATACCCTAGAAAAGATTTTTCAGTCTTTGACAGGAAATGGTTACTTATTATCTTTAGTACATAAAGAAAACTTTCTAAGCCTAACTCTGTCTATCTATCTATCTATCTATCTATCCACCTACCCACCTTCCTATTTACTTATTTCAAAGAAAAGTAGCAGAGTAAAATCAAGAGAATATAGATAATGTAAACAATAAGTAAAACACATTTGTGACCAAATGAAAAATATTCAACTTCATAAGTCAAATGGTATAAATAAGAACTACAATTTAAAAATACTTAATCAGGGGCGTCTGTGTGGCTCAGTCAGTTGAGCAGCCGACTTTGGCTCAGGTCATGATCTTGCAGTCCGTGAGTTCGAGCCCCATGTCGGGCTCTGTGCTGACAGTCGGAGCCTGGAGCCTGTTTCCGATTCCGTGTCTCCCTCTCTCTGACCCTCCCCCGTTCATGCTCTGTCCTCTCTGTCTCAAAAATAAATAAACGTTAAAAAAATTTTTTTAAATACTTAATCAGGGCACCTGGGTGGCTTCACCGGTTAATGTCCGACTTTGGTTCATGTCATGATTAAACCACTCACGAGTTCAAGCTTGCATTGGGTTCACTGCTTTCAGCATAGAGCCCACTTCAGATCCTCTGTCCCCTCTCTCTCTGTCCCTCCCCTGCTGTTTCTCTATCTCTGTTTCTCTCTCTCTCTCTCAAAATAAATAAACTTTAAAAATACTTTATCAAATTGATGAAAAGTAAAAATATAATAAAGGAATAAGAAATACAGTGAAACAAACCCAATTATGCCTGCTTATTACATGTAAATTGTATGAAACTTTGTTTTTAAATTTTTTCTTTATTTGGGCAAAATTAACATGTTCAAACTTTCTTGAGTGGAATCTAGCTATACAGCAAGAGCTTTTAAATGCTTGTGGGAGTGCCTGGGTGGCTCAGTCAGTTAAGCGTCTGACTTCGGCTCAGGTCATTATCTCACAGTTTGTGGGTTCAAGCCCCATGATATTGCAGTGTGGAGCCTGCTGTTTGGGATTTCTCCCTCCCCTCTGCCACTGGCACCCACATGTGTTCTCTCTTTCTCTCTCTCAAAGTAAATAAATAAAAACTTTAAATGCTTTTGTTCTCTGAGACACCTGGGTAGCTCAGTCAGTTAAGCATCTGACTCTTGGGGTTATCACTGCGTGTCCAATATTTACATGACTATGACACCATTTGCATATTACAGAAGCCAATGACCACTTTTTCTATGTATAGGAGAAATAATTTTGAAATGTGATGGTAGAGTGCACATGGGAATAAGTGTTTAAAATACGGAAACAACTGACAATTAAGACGGTATCTTCAAAATGAGATTTAGTAGAATAAAAAAAGGAGAGAGAAAAAGAAAAGGAAATACCCTTCATATGTTTATGGAAAAAAAATGAATAAAAGACAAATCATGCTGAACAATATTTACTTATTTGTTGCAAAATTGGAGGAAAAACCCATAAAACTGAAAACTGTGTCAGTTTCAGACATGTTGTAGAAAGAGCAGTTTGGATTTAAGTGAAAACTAATACTTTCAATTGTAGACCCTGATTTGAAATAATGAAGACAAGTCCATGATAATGTTGCTAACATAGATGATAAACAAAGAGTGTAGGAGCTGGAATTTTGGTTGAAAAATCCTTAAGATTTTCTTCGCCACTGGTGGTATATGTTATTGGGAAAAATGGTCTCTAATGCACCAAGATCGATAACATTACTTGGAATAATTACGTATTACATATGATACTTTATGGATTTGTCCAAGATAGCATAAATAGATGAAAACCATGTCAAATATTTGACCAACAACCTCTCTCAATCTCGGGATGGGAACACAACATGCTGTTAGAGCAACTGGATTTCACTCAGCCAAGATACAATGTATCAGAAGAGTTCAGGGAAACAACAAAAGTTTTCAGATAAAGGGCAAAGAGGGGCTTCACACCAATTAAAATTAAGTTTTGAGTACATCTACATATATTTGATAAGAACTTTTATCTGCTATTAATAATACTAGCAAGTCCTTTAAAGAAATTAGGGGTGCCTGCATGGCTCCATTGGTTAAACATTCAACTCTTGATTTCAGCTCAGGTCATAATCTCAAGGTTGTGGGAATGAGTTCCATGCTGAGCATACAGCCTGTTTAAGATTCTCTCTCTACTTTCACTCCTGCATGGAATTCGAGAAACTTAACAAATGAACATAAGGGAAGGGAAGGAAAAATAAGATAAAAACAGAGAGGGAAGCAAACCATAAGAGACTCTTACATACAGAGAACAAACCTAGGGTTGATGTGGCAGGGGTGGTGGGTTAAATGGGTGATGGGCATTAAGAAAGGCATTCTTGGGGATAAGCACTGGGTATCATATGTAAGAGATGAATCACTGGGCTCTACTCCTGAAGACAAGACTACACTGTATGTTAACTAACTTGAGAGAAAAAAAAAAGATTCTCTTTTTCTCTGCTCCTCCCCTCTCCTGCTCATGCTCTCTAAAAAAATGACTAAACAAATTAAGTTTGGCTGTTTCACCTTTTTAAATACTTTAAAAAAATTTTTATATTTTGGGCGCACCTGGGTGGCTCAGTCGGTTAAGTGGCCAACTTCAGCTCAGGTCATGATCTCACCGTTCGTGACTTTGAGCCCCACGTCAGCTTCTGTGCTCACAGCTCAGAATCTGCTTTGGATTCTGTGTGTGTGTGTCTCTCTCTCTGGCCACCCCCACCCCCCTTTGTCTCTAAAAAATAAACATTATTTTTTTTTTAATTTTTATATTTTTTTGTATTAAAGGAAATTGCATGTGAAATTTGCATAAAGGTGGTAGTCTAATAAAATACAATACAGAAATGTTTCCTTGAAGAAAATGTTTACATACAAATATTATGAATTACTTGATACAAAGTCTATTTTCTAGTCTCTGTGGACCAATATATAAATATGACTAAACAGAAGGATGAACAAATTGGGAAACATGCTTTATTTTTTTTAATTTTTTTTTACATTTATTTATTTTTGAGAAACAGAGACAGAGCACAAGTGGAGAGGGGCAGAGAGAGAAGGAGACAGAATCCGAAGCAGGCTCCAGGCTCTGAGCTGTCAGCACAGAGCCAGATGTGGGGCTCGAACTCACAAACCGTGAGATCGTGACCTGAGCCGAAGCTGGACACTCAACCAACTGAGCCACCCAGGCACCCCGAAACATGCTTTATTTTTAAGTTTTTGTTTTTATAAACATTCCAGCATGAAAATACCGGAAAGAAGAAACCTTGTATGGCTCTACATATTTGCTGTAAAAGATTACAGATACTATTATAAAAATAATGATTTATATGATGTTAAAATATGTCAGGCTATTTTCTAATGATAATTTATTATATGGTAACCCATTATATATTTCAACATGATATATAAAAATGTATAGTTTTTTTTTCCCAGTTTAGGTATTGCTTTAAAAATTTATTTATAATTCCATTTGTTACTACCTTGGCAAAGATGATTATCTTCAAATTTTAATTCACATAACACTACTATGAACTATAAAGATTCCAGAGAAGTTACTCAGTTTGGAATACCAATTGTGTGAAAAATATTCATGACTAGTGACTTTGAAATGAAGGAAATAAATTTTGATAATTCAGTAATTTGTAAATGATATGTTTCATCCAACTATCTCCAACATATCAAAGAATACCAGACATGGGCAATATTAATTAGATTGAGTCATCTTTGATCTTGATATTTTTCCATCATTCAGTAATATAAAAATAATACTTTATAAAAGTTTTTATTTATGAAGGTATGTTTGTATAGGTAAACAAAACATGTTTTATACCTTATAAATATTTAGACATACTGTATGTGACTCCCAGTGGTATACCAATACTCTTGGTTGCACAGATGTTAGACAATAGGCAAGAGTTCAGTCAGTAAGAGTTAACTCAGTAGAGGGGGTGGTATATGGAGAAGGAAGAGGATTTAAGAAATTAACAGCATGGGGGCACCTGGGTGGCTCAGTCGGTTGAGCCTCTGACTTTGGCTCAGGTCATGATCTCACAGCTTGTGAGTTCGAGCCCTGTGTCGGGCTCTGTGCTGACAGCTCAGAGCCTGGAGCCTGCTTCGGAGTCTGTGTCTCCCTCTCTCTCTGCCCCTAACCCATTCACATTCTGTCTCTGTCTCTCTAAAAAATAAATAAACATTAAAAAAAAAAAATCTTATAAAGGGGCTCCTGGGTTGTTCAGTCAGTTAAACATCTGACTTCAGCTCAGGTCACCATCTCATGGCTTGTGAGTTCCAGCCCCACGTTGGGCTCTGTGCTGACAGCTTGGAGCCTGGAGCCTGCTTCAGATTACGTGTCTCCCTCTCTCTCTGCCCCTAATCCATTCGCATTCTGTCTCTGTCTCTCTAAAAAATAAATAAACATTAAAAAAAAAAAAAGATGGCCACAATTGAAAAAAAAAACAAAAACAGAAACAAAAACCAGCATGTATTATGGCCTGGAATTATTTCATTTTTTAAAAAAAAAATTGTTCCCATTAAAATAACTGAAAATATTTCAATATACTACAACATTAGCTATGTGATAAAATGCAGGGGTGGATTTAACAGTAGATGAATAAACACTTTATGTTGTATCCATACAATAAAATGCT
This sequence comes from Panthera uncia, assembly GCF_023721935.1. Taxonomy (NCBI): domain Eukaryota; kingdom Metazoa; phylum Chordata; class Mammalia; order Carnivora; family Felidae; genus Panthera; species Panthera uncia. Next base: position 75,649,208 of record NW_026057577.1, on the reverse strand, counting down.
ACACAGGCACTAAAAATCAAATTTTTGAAGGCTGTTAAACTTAAAAGCATTTGCCTATGAATTTAAATACATAGTAAGATATAAAGTAAGATTTCCATCGTGATCTGGGTTATATCCCTGTTTTTGCTTTCTTGTTCATTCTGATGACTCTCTCAGGCCTCTGCCTCTTTTGTGATACTATCATTTTTATACATATAAAAAATAAGTAATAGTCTAAAATACAGATGATTTAAAAATATTATTCTTTTATTCTTAGAGGCTTAAAATACCAACTCCTTCCACATATGTCAGTCGTAATGGGAATGTATAAAGTGTTCTATTAACTGAATTGTAATTTTGTATCAGTGAGGGATAATCTGTTATACATTTTATAACTCTCATTGTCTAGCTCAGTATTTAATACAATCATGCTTCAAATAATGTTATTTTAAGCATGAGTCCAATACTTATCCAGCATAAGAACTGAATGTCCTTATTAGAATGAAATTCAAACAAGCCCAATGAGTTAATGACAACAAAGGACAAATGGACTTCCTTGAAAACTGCAGTTACCTTGGCTATGAAAATGACAAATGTCAAATGATATTGTGAAAGGAACTTCAGGTTAAATTTTTGTTGTTCAATTCTACTTATCAATGTGGGAAGAACACCATCAGTATTTACCGTGTTAGAGCAGATGGGAGGGTCAGTATGTATCTTAATATACATGCCTAATGACTCGCTATTTTCCTCACTGACGTATAGAAAAACAGGAAACATGGGGGATATGTATGAATAATTTGACAATCAGAAAGAATCACTTTCACTAGTCCCCAAATGATGATATAGGTGAAGGGGCTTAGTAAAGCAGAAGTTAATCATGATTATCATGCCCAGAGACATTGCAGACTTCTGTGTTCCCTGCTTAAAGAATGTTAACAGGAAATTGGATCTATATAGTATTTCCCAAGTAATTAGACAGAAGGGGCTCTTTGAATTAAGGTTTAGAGAGTTATATGGTTCCAGCCTTCCTTTGTTTTCTACTTTCTCTGCCTATATTGCCCTTGGCAATATTTCAACAAGGAAATCATAAACTTCTTCTGAAATTAGAAGTCTGTGGTGATTAGATGTAGCACTTAGATGGGCAGACAGTGCTGCTGCAGAAAAATTTTTTAACAATTGTTAATTATTTGCTGCTACATAACTAACTGCCCCATATTTGTTGACCTAAAACAACCATTTCTTGGCCTGCAATTCTATGTGATGGACATTTGGTTCCGGGCTGGTAGATCAAACATGGTTTCCCATGTTTATAAACTCAGGTTGGACTTTTGACTGAGGTGCTTCTGCTCACTTCTGTGTAACTTTTCCTGAAGAATAGGCTAGTCTTCTTAATATGGAGGCAGTGCTTCAAGAGGGTAAACCCAATGTCCAAGCCCTCACCAAGCCTCTGGTTCAATCATGCTTTTGATAGTCCTTTGGCCAAAACAAGTCACAATGGCAAGCACATAATTAATGTTCAAGGAGACTGCATCAGGGTGTAAGTACCATTATGGAACCAGTAGAAGACTCTACAGTGGGGTTTTCAGCAGCATGCTCAAATAGCCTCAAAGAAACATCATAAATGTTTTGGAGCTAGATAAAGGTGATGCCTGCACAAGACTGTGAATATACTGAATAGCAGTATATTTGCACAGCCTAAATCGTTAATTTTATGTTATGTGAATTTCACCTCATTAAAACATTAAAAGAAAGAAATATCCTAAGATGTTCCTTCAATTGAGAGAACATATACCACATATAATATACATATAAGAGCAAATAAATGTGTGTATATATATATATATATATATATATATATATATATATATATCAGAGATACTTATTCTTCATCAACAAATTATATGGTTATTTAACTATATATTAAAATGAACTATCTGTAGACCTAAAAGAAACTCTTATCTTTTCATGTCAGTTAGAGAAGACAAAGAGCAAATGATTTCACTCATATGTGAAATTTAAGAAACAAATGAGCAAAGGGAAACTAAAAAAAGGAGGCAAATCAAGGAATAGAATGTTTATTTTTTATTTTAGAGAGAGAGAGCTCATGAATGGGAGAAAGGGGTAGAAAGAGATAGAGAGAGCGAGAGTGAGAGCAAGAGAGAGAGAGAGGAAGAATGAATACTAAGCAGACTCCATGCTCAGCACATAGCCTAACATGGGCCTCGATCTCACAACCTTGGAATCATGACCTGAGCCAAAATCAAGAGTCAGACCCTCAACTGACTGAACCACCCAGGCACCCCATGAAAGAAATTCTTAACCATAGAGAACTGATGGTTACCAGAAAGGAGGTGGGTGGGGAAATGGGTAAAATAGGTGATAAAGATTAAAGAGTGCACTTACTGTAATGAGACCAGGAGATGTATCAAGTGTTGAATCACTGTATTATACACCTGAAACCAATATCACACTGTATGTTAACTAACTGGAATTAAAAAAAAAAAAAGGAATTCTTATCAGTGAAAATTATGTATTTTAACAGAAAAAGAACAAATCACATTAGATGGGCTTCTTTTATAAGAAGCTTATAGCTTCTTATAGATTGTTAAACTTTACCTCTTTCAAATTTATTGTTTAATTGAAAAATTCTTCAGAAGAGACAAAATTTTATGTCTCTTAACAGAAGAAACACAATACTCATTTATTTTGCTTCAAATAAATATCCCCACTTTACCATTTTCAAGGAAAAAGACCTCTAACATTCTCTCAAAGATGAGTTCCAAGCAAAAAGACAATCCAATTAAAAAATGGGCAGAAGACATGAAAATGCATTTTTCCAAAGACATACATACAGATAACCCACAAGTACATGAAAAGATGCTCAATATCATTAATCATTTGGGAAATGCAAATCAAAGCCACTATGAGCTATGACCTCACACCTGTTTGAATGACTATTATCAAAAAGACAAATAATAAGTGTTGGTAAAAATAGAGACTAGGAAACCCTCATGTACTGTTGGGGGGAAGATAAATCGGGGTCGCCACTATGGAAAATAGTATGGAGGTTCCTCCAAAAATTAAAGAATGTAATTACTGTATGATCCAACAATCCAACCTCTGGTGATCTATCCAAAGAAAACAAAAAGACCAATCCAGAAAACTATCTGCACCCCTATGTTCAACAGTATTTGCAATAGTCAAGATATGGAAAGCAGAGTGTAAATGGGTGAATGGATAAAGAAGTCATGGTGTATATATATGTCCACAATGGAAAATTATCAGCCATAATAAAGAGTGGAAGCTTGCCATTTACAAAATGGATGGGCTATGTTGAGAATATTATGCTAAGTCAAACAGGGAAAGAAAAATGCCATATGATTTCAATGATATATGGAATCTAAAACAACAAAACACATGAACAACAAAACAAAACTTATAGATACAGAGAAAAGAGTGGTAGTTGCTGGGAGAAGTGAAGTTGGGGTCTGGCCAAAACTGGTGAGGGGGGTTGGAAGTACAGACTTCCGTTGTGAAATGTGAAGGTCATGGGGATGTTGTACAGCACAAAAGGACTGTACTCAGTGGTATTATAGAGCATATTTGAAGGTTGCTGGGAGAGTTGAGCTTCACAGTTCTCATCACAAGAAAAAAAAAATCTTTTCTTAAATTTTTTATGGTGACCACAGTCACTAGACTACCTGTGGGGATCATTTCATAGTATAAACAAGTGTTGAATCATTATGTTGTATACCTGAAATTAATACAATGTTGCATGTCAATATTATCTCAATATAGGAAAGAAACAAAAATTAAATCAATTCTTTGGTTCAAATGCCTGTCATTCTTGTTTTCTGTTCTATACATGTTGTGACATGTTTATAATACAATGAATGACTTTTTAATACAAAGAGACTGTTTCATTGTTTCATTAAATTAGAACCATTTTCCAATTTAAAGGGATAGTAATATTTTTAATATATTTTTTCTCCTTTAAAAGGCTATATTATTCTGCTTTCAGTTATTTCAAGTTAGGGTGAACTAGAATCTACTCACTTACATGATTGTTCTTCAAGCCTGAAACTTTTCTCCTACTTTCTTGAGGCTTTAGGTGTGCCTTTAGGACTACTTAGAACTCTGGAGGAATTGTTTTACCCTATTATCATAAATCAAGAGAATTTAATTCAAATAGAATACCAAATACAGCTAGTATTCATGATCAGTTTATTTTCTAATAATCTATTCATCTAATAGAATATGTTAAAATACTCTTTGAAAGATACTTTTTCATCAATATGAATAACTTAACTAATTTTCCTATGTCTAAATTATTAGTGAAAATTGAATTTAAATATAACCACATGCATTCTCTAAAAATTCATGTAATTCCAAAGTCCTAATTACAGTTCCCCATTATTTGAGGCTGAGGCCTGACACAATAATAGAATGTTAAAAATTAAATGTAGCCTCAACTCAGAGATGATTTTAATAAATCTTATTTCTATTTTATAGCTTAGCTAGAAGGAGTAATTTAGATAGATGTATAAATCAATGTTGATGTATATCTGCATTTATTTACATAAAATATGTCTATGGCATATTATTGAGTGAAAAAGCAGGTGCATGCATTCACTGAAAATACATGACATGAACTAGGTTTTTTGGTCAGGATCCAGTTAGGAAATCAGAAACCAATCTATGTAAAGCAGTGAGGGGTCCAAAGTAACAATTTATTATAAAGGTGATAGATGGGCTGAAAGAACTCAAGGAATATGATGGTGTTACCCAGAAATCAGGACTTCCCACTACCCAGACCAAATCCCCAAGTTCACTTTGATGCTTCTAGATGTATGTACTAAGCAGTAGCTTCTATGCTCCCATTACTGAAACTACTGATGCTGCTGCCTGGGTCACAAAGCCACTTATAGGTGATTCTGATGCTGGAGCCAGAGGCAGAATGGCTATCCCTCTCACCAGGTGTCTTACCTCTGTCCAGAGACAACCATTGGCAGAACCTATGTAAAATCCAACTGCAAAAGAGGCTTAAAATGTAATTTTCAGGTTTCCAATTCTTTGCAATAGTTAACACAAAAGCATGGGAACAGGGGTGAGTACTAACAAATATTACCACCAATGGGGAGAAAAGGTTTTGAACCATGCCCTTATGGAAAGCTTAATCTTCTGAGGAAAGACAATTTATCTGAGAAAAACAAATAGTATTTTATCTGTTACAGCTGCTATGAAGGAGAGGTACCCAGTCTTTTAAGACTAGAAGGTATTAGAAATTTATCTAGAAAGGGAGGATAGAACAGTTTCTCTGAAAAAAAAAAAAAACTGACAATTTAGCTGATATCTAAAGGTGTCACTTATGTTAACTTCAATAAAAATTAAGGGGGAAATATCCCAGATAAAAGAATTCCCATAATATTGACATACAAGGTACTATTAGAAACCACTGTGAATAGATCAGAGGGCCAAAGGAGAGGGGAAAATGAGTGGAAATTGATAAGCAGATAGGTTTTAAAATAATACATAGAATAAAAATCCATTTATGTAAAATAGCATACCAGTATCTATATTGATTTATATACATAGAGATACTTTCTGAGCTATTTGGTGTTTTTGTTGTTGTTGTTGTTGTTATTAATGAATATACATATGTTTTTATAACAATAATATTGAAGCACAAACAAAATCACTGAATGGATATTTCTAGAAAATCTGCAGTCAAAAAAAGATGACCTAATGTAAGCACTGCCATATAATATGTGAAAAATCAGTGAGTTTATTTTGAATGACTATTTAGAAAGCTGTATCTTTCCAGACAGGACTAAATTCTTAAGTTCCTTTATTTCGTGGCTCAAATGCTGTTTAATGAGAGGTTTATTATCCAGAGACATAAGTTATATACTGTTGATAAATAATATATACAATTAAAATTCAAATATGAAACTACAGTCAGAGTAGACTCCTGAATTCCTAGACACTCATATCTGGAAAGTCATTCCTGTATAATCAATCTATGCTCCAAAAGTATAAAAGATATTATATCATGGGAAGCATCTTGAAGGGAATAAAAATTATTTACAGCAGCGCTGACCAAAAAAGTATTGCAAAGTTTCCACAGTTTCCTTAAGAAAAATTTGGTCAAAGAATAAAACTTCGTTTTTCTTTAAGATTTTTCTTTAAAATACTAACATAATAATGAGCATTTTAAATCTGTAAGGAGAGGTAATACATAGCATTTCTAAACTCTGCCAATAGGTCCTGTTTTAAATTATCATCCTGCATTGCTGATATTCTATAAAACATATTGAAAATATTATTGGAGAGATGGAAGTTTAAAAATATTCCATGAATATTCATGTCATCCCTATATATGTACATGTATGTGAACTCTAAGAAATCTATAAACTTCAAATTTTACACAAAGAGGAAACAACTTTAACCCGATTTGAATGACTTAGCCATTTAATTCATTCTTTTAGTCAATCAGTTTGCAACTATTTTTTGAGAGCTAACTCATCCCAAACCCTATTCTGCATCGCAGAGACCTGATTTGTGTAACTCATCCTCAATTAAGAGAATCAAACTTTTAATTCAATGATAAGGCTTGATAAGGCCTTATCAGGACAAGTCATGACAAGGCTTGATATTTTATCTAAAAATATATACTTTTATCTCATTATAAAACTGGTACAAATCTATTATAGAAAAGTGTATCCAATACTGGAAAGTAGAAACAAGGGAAGAGTCACCCATAATTTTACCATACAAAAATGATCATCTTAATTTTTTCACTTATGTATGTATGTGTCTATTTATGTATAAAATATTTGTGATATTATATGCATATTTTTATACCTTTTTCAATAAGAAACAGAATAATACAAGAGTACAGGATCTGCGATCAAAGTTTCTGGGATCAAAGTTCAAATTTCATCTCTCATGTTCTAATGATGTGAGCTCAAGCAGTTTACCTAACACCTTTCTCTCTTGGTGTTATCCACTATAAAACAGGAATGATAACAGTACTTGCTGTGTTTTGTTAATATGAGAATTAGAAAGTTACATAAATGTTTGGAATAGTGTTTTAAATATAATGAGCTTTCAATATACACTAGCTACTAATTAAATACTAAAACATACTCTTTCTACCACAATATTAACTTTTTGTGAATGTTTTAAGTTTTTTACTTATATTTTAATTCCAATGTAATTACCTTACAGTGTTATAGTAGTTTCATGTGTACAATATAGGGATTCAACAATTCCATACATTTCTCAGGGCTCATTGTGTTAAGTGGACTCTTAAGCCCTTCAACTTTTTCACCCATTGCCCCCCACCACATATTACATTAAATTGATATTATATTAGTGGATAATTAGACTTCTTCCCTGCTTTCCTTATTATTAAGAGCACTAGAATAAAAATCTTTCTGTATAAAGAATTTACTTTCTTTTTAATTACTCTTAAAGATACACTATCAGAACAGGAGCTATGGTTCAAAGTGGATGAAGACCTTTAAAGATTTTTTTAGGAAAGCAAAATGGCCTCCATTAAGGTTGTACCAACTTATGTTTCTTCAAAACTACATAAGCAGATTCTTTTCACAATGCTGAGTATTTTGATTTTCAAACAAAGAGTTACTTGGGTTACCTTGTGGAACAACAATTCTTTGTCAGGCATTAGGGCAGAGAGTGGTTAGAAAAGCAAACCAAATCCCTGGCATCCTGGAGGCTCATCATCTTTTCTTTATTGATTTCTATGAACTCTTCATACTGCATTGTAGCATCTTGAGCCCTGTTTGAGCTATGTTGAAGAGTTGCTGAGTGACAGATCACATAAAACTTTTTTTTTATGATGTTTACTATGTATTTACCAATGTGTCCTTTTTTCTTTTGACTTAAAAAATTCTTCGAGTACTATTTAAACCCCTAAATTCAAAATTCATTATTTTATAACATTTACTTGATTCTTATCTGAATTTAAATTGTGGAAGACATGAAGTTTAGAGAGAAAGTATATAAAGGTTATTAAAATTATCCATACATGTTATCCAGAAGTAACTGCAACTAGAAATTTGTGCATATATATATATATATATATATATATATATATATATATATGTATTTTACACATATACACACACACACACACACACGTGTATACATATCGATATTAAAAATAAAGATAGTATAATTTAATGAGTGGTTCATGTCAATTAGAACATTAAAAGGAATATTTCTAAAAGTTGCCAAATACTGAAAAGACAGTTTTGTTCATGAGAATTTACTCCCACAATTCTGGGTCTATTGTTGTCTCAGGTACTTAAAATCTTGCAAACTGTATTTATTATTATTTTGGATAGAAGATAAACACTTTCTGCTTATGGGATTTACCACCAAACACTAAATGAGCATGTTAATGTATGAAACAAATATTGAGTTGTCAGAGATAGAACAAATATACAGTTGTTATTTGTTTGTATGCTTATCAAGAACTGAAGTTTAGTGACTTTTAATTTTCTTTAATTCTACCTCATATTTGAGAAGCTGACTTTTTCCCCATTTGAATTGAGACAGATTTTTTAATAGAACAAAATATTAAACTTTATCTTAACTATTTATAAACATTTGAGATTCTAATACAACTGGAAAAGTTTTTAGATGATCTGCTGCATTAATATATTCATCAACAAAGCAAAATCAGAACATTTGTTGAAATGATGATTTTTCTGAAGACTGGTTCTCTTTTTTCTTTCCCTCTTTCATGATGGTTTATTTTAAATATTTTTTTTTTTTTTTTTTTTTTGCTTCCCGGACATACATATGTGAACAAACATCTCCACTGGAAAAAAAAATAATGTATATCCATTTCAGCCAAAATTACAGTAGAATTTACCTCAATAAAAAGCAGGTTTTCCACAAACATTTGTTCTTGTTTGGTTCACTCATTTTCAAAAGAAGAAAATGGTAAAGGATAAGAATATTAGGGAATAAAATTGGATGTAATAATCTGTACAAGTAGCCTTTTTAAGTAGGTCAAATTTTATGAACACTGGAATGAGGTTTCTATAAATATTCATTCATATACATTTATTACAAATACATTAATATGACAAAACATTTTTATATATCCAAGAATCAATAGCTTAACAGCACATAATTTATAAGAAAAGTTTACTATCATTGTCATTGTTATTCTACTAAGTACATGATCTTTTTACTACAACATGAAATTTTGTATATTCAACTTTGAATATTTTCACAAATCCTTTTCTTAGGAAGTTGATAGTTCTGTTATCACAAATAGAAATAAACTGAGGTTGGTGATACAATCACCTTTGTTCCGTATGCTGAATATTTAAGTCAGCACTCTGTAGAAGTTGTGATTTTTTTTAAGAAATATTTTAAGGAAATGTATGAAGGCTCTATGTGCCTAGGAAAATCTCAAGGAATATTAAAAATGAAATTTTATCTTCCTTTGTCTTTTTGTATCTTCTGGTAAAACTTCATTAAAATGTATCCAAATTTCAAAAGTAGATTTTATATTTGTATTCCAGACCATACATATTCTTCCTTTTCTCAAAGCTTCTCAAAACGAAGCTGAAATGTGCTAAATGGATTCTGACATATCCTCCTTTATAGATATATAAATTGACAGAAACTGTTAGAAAGATTGGGTTGTAGAATAAATTAATTTTGACAGTGAAAGGATAAAAAAAATGCACTCAAGAAATATAGTGATCGTGACACAAGATCTGAATGAGAACTACAACAAAATGTTTTCTTTTTAACTGGAAAAGAAAAAGAGATGTCTAAAATAACCTTATCAAAGTTCCCACAAAGGCTAAAAAAAAAAAAAATATACCTGAGAATAATGTAGATGAATTTTTTTTTGTAAGTTTATTCTGAGAGAGAGAGAGAGAGAGAGAGAGAGAGAAAGAAACAGGGGAGGGGCAGAGAGAGGGAGAGAGAATCCCAAGCAGGCTCCATGCCATCAGCACAGAGCCCAATGCGGGGCTCCAACTCACTGTGAGATCATTACCTGAAGTGAAAACAAGAGTCAGATGTTTAACTGCCTGAGCCACCCAGGTGCCCCACAGATGAATCTTAATTCATAGATACATAGATAGCTCTACATACAAAATTAAAAGCCTAAAAATATGATATAGGTGGGAAGAGTATTCTTTTTAGAATCCATTACCAGTGCTTTCATTATATTTTTAAAGTTCAGAGATTTTTAGTTCAAGGCAGTCTTTAAACATAAGTGTAATTACCCTACCTCCCCAAATCCCATTTGGCATTGGGGGATCCCCAGCTTAAGCTATCTATCACTGCATCCAGAGAGCAAAACTACCCTGACATATACTTTCCATTGAACCAGAGCCCACAATCAGCTCTTCTGTTCACAAGAGATGCTATTGTGGAAACTAAGTGGCAAATCGCTAAGAACACCGTAGCCACCCACACTCCTCAGTCTAACTCTTACTTAAAAACATGAGTAAGAATTATCAAATATTTGGAGTAAAGATCTAACAACATAAAAGGGACTATGATGGATTAAAACGAAACATAATGCAAATGATAAAAGAATTTTAAAATTCAAATCTGTATTCTCAGCAAGGCTATCTGCAAAAAGGAATAATTATATAACTAAATGAGGGTTATCAGATATTTTAAGATTGAGTCCTAAAGGGAAAAAATCCAGTAAAATGGCACAAGTGAAGAGGAAATTAATGTTCTGGAAGTTAAAGTATTAACACCAAGTGTTGAACAAATGAGACCTAATAATTACATGTTTTACCTACTTTTTTTTTTTTCTCAGAGTAATTTGAAAATGTGTAATTAATTATCTTTTCTCAAAATGAAGCTTAGGCACACATAGTTTTCCAGATTTAACTAGGCTCACCCAGTTAACTAAAATTTATTTATATTTTATTTTTACCATTTTAATAAAGAACAACCATAGAATTTAAAGCCATAGAATTTAAAAAGATTTTTTTCTTGGCCTTCCCCTAAGGCATGAATAAAATTTTCTGTAGTCTCTTTCACTCTCTCTATCTTATCTGAATGACCTACTAGAATTAGATTATATCAGGTCAAGGGTTGTATGGATTGATCTCCAATGGTAGGGTCAGTTTCTGGATTCACAAATATCTCCATGACTTTATTCTCATCTCTCTCCAGCCTATTATACCAGCAGACTCACACTGAGCAGGGATACTGTAACCTCCCTCTAGGGGATTACTGTGACACAAACATTTATCCCCCATGAAATCTGGGGTAATCTTTTAGGTTGTATAAAAAGTTAACTAAATTTTAAAATGAAGCAGTGAAACTTGATTAAGTTACTCTCTTTACTACTTCACCATTATGCCTTTTCTTAAAACAACAAGGATAGGTTCCAAAAAAATCTAAAATCTACACATCGGAAATTCCAGAAAGAATAGAATTAAATAATCAAAAATAAAATAAAATTTGTCATTTCTAAAAAAAAAAAAAATCACAAACTTCCTCATGGAATGAGCCCTTCAAGAACCAACCAGGACTTTTTTTTTTTTTTTTAAATACACACACCTAAATCTTTTAGATGAAAGTTCAAAATTTGAAGAAAGTGAGAGAATTTTAAATTCTACAGAGAAGTGAAAAACGTATCCTATATTACAGATAAAAATGTCTGGAAACACCAGAGACTGGTGGCGCTCGAATAAATTTAGCAGGGTTTACTATTCTGAAGATGACTGAGAAGCTGAAGAACTGACAAGAACTTTTGAAAATCTCATAGAGCTGGGAGACCTAAAATAGTCTGAAGGTTATCAGGGAAGAGGGGACCAGAGCAGGTGTTTGTTTATTTGGTTTTTTTCTTTGAAATACAAGAGATCCTGAAAGGCCAAACTCTAAGAATAACAATGAATCAGATGCAGTACAGCTGTGGGGTGCCTGGGTGGCTCAGTAGGTTGAGTGGTTGAACATCACTCTTGATCTTGGTTCCCGGTCATGATCTCATGGTTCATGAGATTGAGCCCTGTGTGGGGCTTTATCACTGACAGTGTGGGCTTCCTTGGATTCTCTCTCTCCCTCTCTCCCTACCCCTGCCCTGCTTACTCTTGCACTCTTTCTCTCAAAATAAATAAATAAACATTAAAAAAAAAAAAACAGAAAAAGAAAAAGAAACAATGCAGCTGTTACAAGGACTGAATGCTGCCATGGGTTCAATCCCTGATTGAATTAAATTTCATCTATCCCTAGCCTCACTACCTGACTAAAGCAAATGTAAATTATTTCCAATGAATAACATCATCCTGAGTCTCAAATTAATTCTTACAATTTTTCCATCTATAATGTCTATTATTCAGTAAAAGAAATGAGCAGTTATGAAAAAGGACAAGAATTACTCAAGCAGCAACACAAAAAAGATCAAACAGATTCACAGGTAAGCTGTACATTAGAGTTATCACACAGAGGCTTTAAACTTGCTATAATTAGGGAGACAAACCATAAGAGACTTAAATACAGAGAGCAAGCTGAGGGTTGCTGGTGGGGTGTTGGGTGGGGGGGTGGGCTAAATGGGTGATGGGCATTAAGGAAGGCACTCTTTGGGATGAGCACTGGGTGTCATATGTAAGTGATGAATCACTAAATTCTACTCTCGAAACCATTATTACACTATATGTTAACTAACTTGGATTTAAGTAAAAAAATAAAATAAAATAAACAATTAAAGACCAAGCCTCATTCATTTTTGTTAACACCAACACTTGTTACGGATTTGATAGTATATAGTTAACAAATGCTTGTTGTCTAAATAAAAAATAAATAAATGCTAAAATTAATATATTCAGGAACACAAATAAGATGCAGAATTTAGACAGTCGACAAAAACTATATTTTTAAATTCTAAAAATCAAGTGGAAATGAAAATGTAATTAAGAACCTAGTACATGTGTGCTTAAGAGCAGATCAGATACAGCTAAAGAGTTAATTATTAATCTTGAAAATTATTAATCTTGAATTATTAATTTTGAAAATAGTTCAGGAAAAAAAAATCCAGACTGAAGTTCCAAGATTCACAGTACTGGCATCCCAGAATGAGAAAAAAAGACAGAACGAGGCAATGGAATATTTAAAGAGACGAGAGCAGAGAATTTTCCAAAACTGAGGAAAGAAATCAAGCCACAGATCTAAGAAATTCCAGGTGACTGTACCTCCCTAGCAAGATGACATGTGAGTATATGTCATGTGATACTACTGAGAGCACAGCTCTCTCCCTCCCGCATTAATGAAGCATTTCTACATGAAGCCTTAGCTGGATAAATGTGTTGCAGACTTCTCACCTGGGCCAGTTCATCTCATTAATCTCAGAGGCAGACGTATAATGCATTCTATGATGCTGGCAAACAGTAACCTCTACACAAAATACCTTTTAAAATTCCCAAAGAAACGAAAACTAAAACAATATCTCATATTTCACACCCAGCCTCCCCAGGCCAACTTGGCCTGATCAAAATACTTTCTTGAACTCAGTATTGGATAATGAGAACAGAGGTCTGTTTCTTTGACAATTCAGGATTCATCAGACCTTATCTTAACAGTTGCCTACAAGTGAATGAGAGTCAGGCTGATTCATAGCTCTCATTTTTCCCATACATCTCTTTGTATCTGGACTTACATATCTCCTTTCTATGTTAACAACTGGTAAATGCTCATAAGTTAAATGCTTTTTCTGAAAAGTTCAACTTTAATCCTGTATTCTGTTTTCTATTCATGCTTTTTAAATTCTCCAATTTAAAATATCTACTCCTCTTCTCTTTTTAATATCCCTTACACAGTTTTCTCTATCCTTTTCAAATTTCCTCTGTTAAGTTGTTTTTGCTGTATCACTTGCATGTAATAGACAGATGCTTTTTCCATGCTTGTGAACCTTGTTATTTTCAGTGAGAATTTAATGCATTTGCATGTATAGTTTGGACTATTACCAATTATAACTAAATATAAACTAGATTTTATTGTTTCCATGATTGCTTTTGTTTGGTTGTTTACTTTTCTGTTGAGGTCACTTTCAAGGTTACTAAGCATTTTCTTTTTACTGTACATATTTTTTGGAAGAGTAAACTCTATCCTGACCTTAATTTGACTACTTTTGTTATAGACAGAACCACTTGGTTTTCTAATTTATCTGGAACCTATATAAAAATCTCTCTCAAACCTATAGTCACAAGGTTCACTTTGTAGGTTTAGACAGATTTCCTGTTGAGCTTAGGGGTTTGAGTTTAAGCGGCAAGGACTGTGAATTTGGTGTGAAATTTGTATTTTCCTTTATTTTAAGGAACATGCCAGAGTGCACTCTGCCTAACAAGTACCCACCTTATTTTTATGTGGATGCCCTAGGGTTCTGCTTCATTTCCCAATCAAGGGTGAGCTGTTGAGGCTTCATTTCAAATAGAAATAATCTATCCAAGGGACTTACTTTATAATTTTTTATCTTTCCTACAGCCAAAGGAAGGAGAAACAATAAGCAAAACTTACAGGTTTTGACCAATATTGTTATTATTCAAAATAAATAGAGAATATCATTTGAGATTGCCTCTTACCACCAATGTTTTTTTTTTTTAAGTTCTATCCCTGTTTATTTTTCTTTTTACATTTTGTTTTGAATGAGCATTATCTAGATTATCTTATGGATTCCTAGTAGTCAGATAAATATAAAATGGCAAATTCTTCCATTTTCCCCCCAAGTATCTGGTGATTAATGATTTATCTACAGTGGTAATAAAGGGCTTTTAATCTAGAGTTATAGTCTGTATCTTTTCTCCTCTCCCAATTAACTCCAAGTTCTCTCATTAATTTCTTCTTCAATCCCTCTAGTTACAACCTGTCTCTTTTGATAGTATTAACTTACTTGATCTTTAATCTCTTCTGAAGTAGCCTGTTCTTCTTCAGTTCATATTATCTCTTTTAACATGTACCTCTTTATCTTTCCTGCAGTCAAGTGCTTTTTTCTAGAAACCTGTCTATAGCTTTTCATAGACTTGGTATTCTTCTCTAAGAGGCTGGGAGTAAGCTGCAGAGAATTTAAAACTGTGATCAGAATCCCTTGTAGATAAATCCAGTCATATGTATAAAAAGAAATGAAGAGCTGACTTAGCTACATGAAGTGTCATCAAGGTGATGAGGGTGATGATAAATAGCAGACACGGTGGTGGCTCCATTGGCAGGATAGCTTAGATAAAAATAAGGCAGTAGCAACAGTGGTGGTGTTTTGATGATAGCTATACTGATAACTATGTTAAGAATACCAGCAAAAGTAAGTGGTAAGTTGCAATAATGAGGGCAGTTATAGTGCTATTTTGAGAGACAGTGATGGTGGTGATGGCAGAGGTGGTAGTCGTAGGGTGAGTGATGGATCTCGTCTCCTGAAAAATGTTTCCCTACCTCTCAGTCTACACCTATCCTGCCTGAGGCCCTTTCCCTTGTTATGCTATCACTAATGTCTGGGAGTAAGGAGACTCACCAGCCTTGTTCTACAAGGGATAAAAGGTTACTATCTAACCTCATTGTTACAGCTAAAGAAAGAAAGATGCACCCCCTAGATTTTATAGAGAAGCTGGAAGGCATTAGTCTATAACAAGAATTACATACGTAAATTTATAAAGTAATAAATCCATTTTCTTAGCTACAGTATCGGGATGTTAATAATACTTCCTCATCTAATTGTGAGGTTAAGGTGAGACAATACCATCTGTCAAACACATAATAGCTTTCTAATGGCTTTTGAAAACATTTTTTTTCCTTTCTTTTCTGTTTCCTTAAAACTTATAGTCCAACCTGGTATGCAAACTGTTACTTCAGTTTGAAAAGCAGGCTCCCATATGAAAAAAAAAAAAAAAAAACAGTTCCAGGTTTTAATGAAATTGGTTCACGAATTAATTTTCAAAACACACGATTCTAGAGAGGGAATTGGCAGGATCTGGTTTAAACAACTGGGTAGGAGATTTGTCCCAAATGTCAGGAATAAGTTTCCAAGACATGTCCCCTCAAAACCCTTATGTTATGGTTTATTTTATAAGAGCTCAAGTAGAAGAAAAAAAAAGTCTATTGTATTTTGTTTGGGCCATGATAGGGAGCACAGAGCTTATGACAACAGACAACACAGATATAGGTAAGAATGCTCAGGTTAGAAGCCACAGCATCACAAAAACACACAACATTTTCCTTTAATGAGTGCCTAGGATTACACATTTTGCAGAGAGTACTAAAGGAGAGACATCTTCAAAAACAATCCACAATAAACAATGTACTGAAGGCAAACTTTTACGAGTTGCAAATCCAAAAGCTATGATATTTCTTCTTCCAGAAAAAGACAAGTTTGGCCTCCACTTCCCTTCAATTCGCCACCTTGAGGCTAGAGCCATCTTTTCAAAAGAAACATCTGATTATTCCATCTCTCTGCTTTTGAATTTTTTGATGGATACTCAATATTCTTAGAATAAAGGCAAGGTTCTTTGTCATGGTCCCAAGGTCCAGCATGGTTTTGTTCTAACCTATCAACAACCTCACTCTCACTTCACATCATGCTCTGCCTTGCTGATCCCACTTCAACTGCTTCCTCTTTGTTCACTGCCACACAGACAATTCATCCCCACAGCCTGGAATATTCACATCTTCCTAAGAATCTTTGTTCACACTAGAGTGCAATGGACCATCACCTCAGGGAAGCCTCCCCCGAAATTCCTTACCTAAAGCCAACTCATCCTCTTTGTGACTCTCATGACTCTTTTCCATGTTATTTACTGTAGTAATTCCCATTTGTTTAAAATATGATTTGAATAATATCTTTTGTTTCCAAATTAAATTTCAACCTCTGTGAGGGCAGGGATTGTGGCTGTTTTTTTTTCTTTTCACTCAGGTTCCTGATACCTTCCATACTAAGACACACAGTAAGTATGCATCTTCTATTCCAAATGACCTTCCCTATCACATTAGTTGGGGTGAAACCACGAGTCACATAGGAAGTCATTAAAGCCCAAGGAAAGAGGAATTAAAACCTTCATTGTAAGGGGTAAATTTCCTCACCATTTTTTTGTTAAAGAAGAAATAAAGTACATGTATATTCATAATATAACATCTAGAATTGATAACCAAATATATTTATAATTATACTAAGAAAGATATTAGTATTTATATTTATTTATATTATATTATTATATATTTATTTATATATTTATATTATTTATTTTTATTTATATTAATTTTTATATATTTATATTATTATATTTAAATTCTTTTTTCTGACATATAAGGTCTGTGAGTCTAAAAGAAATTTCATTGCTATATCCAACATATCTATGTGTTTCCATAAAAAATGTCTACCCATGACAGATCTGGCACTCTTTAAATTTTTTTTTTAATATTTATTTTTGAGAGAGACAGAGCATGAGAGGGAGAGAGGCAGAGAGAGAGGGAGACATAGAATATGAAGCAGGTTCCAGGCTTTGAGCTGTCAGCCCACAGCCCGACTTGGGGCTCAAACCCATGAACTGCGAGATCATGACCTAAGCTGAAGTCGGACGCTTAACCAACTGAGCTACCCAGGCAACCCCAGATCTGGTATTCATAACAAAATATTACCATCAAGTTTTGGTTTCCCAAAAAAGATGAAAATGAGATAAATAATACTCCTTGCAGAATATTACTTCTCAAGCAGGAATTCTTTACAGATGGGCATAGTTTCTATGTTTGACTGACGACATGGCTTTTTTACATACAATATTATGACACAATTAATGTTGCTTATCTACACTCACAGTGTTTTTTTAGAACAGACTATGAATCCCATTCTCACTAACTCCTTGTCCTACCCATCTTACTCAATGTTATGGCTGAAGTTCTAAACATCAGACAAGAGACCACACATAGATGACTTCAAGGGTCATTGCTAGGGGAAGTGGAGATCCATGAACATGTCAAATCCAGGCAGAATATATATAAATAACAAGTAGTATATAGTTCCAATACTTATGTATCCCTCACTCATGCTAGAAGCTAGGGGTTAAGTGCATAAAGCCCTCAAAAATGGCACAAGTCATCAGTCTGGTAAATTTATGTTTCTAATTGCCACTATTAATGTAAACCCACCCACACATTCATATTTTATTCATTCCTCTCTACTATGTTCAAATCACTAAGAACTTATTTCTTCCTTGTATCTGAGAGACCTGCACTAATTTTCTGCAATGGAACCTGGATTATGTTATAAGGAAGGTTCAGAGCTCATCAGAGTTCAGGATCAAACCCACCACCTGGTCTACTATGTAGGGTTTTTGCCTGGAGGAATCAATGGTAATGGCAATCTAACTGCTAATTCAAGAATGCTCCTGAATATATTACTCTAATGGTTAAAATGATGAAGACCTAGACTTATGGGAGATGTAAAAACAGGTCCTTATCAGCTCCATCTTCAACCAAAGGTAAATGCACAGGTCCCTGCTAAAACCACCATACATAGGCTCCAATACATCAAGGTATCTGGCGAGTCTCTGCCTCCTATATCCCATTCTTAACCAGTTTTATGTTGATTATGCCTCCATTATCCATCCTCTTATACTGAGATATACTGCAGGGCTCACAACATTCAGACAGATACTTCATTGTCACTATGCACTGTGCTTTCAATCTGAATTTAACCTCCAACATGGGCTTCTGGATTATTCTAGGCTCCCTGTCTTAAAACTCACCTGCCAGTCTCACAGCTCACATGACTTGCCTACTTGCCTTACTGAGTCCAGAGTCTTTAGCTTCACTCTTTGGAAGGAGGTTTGGCAAAAAATACAATGGATGGATTTATAATTCTCTTGGGCCAACAAATGTTAGTGGAGAGAAAAACCAGTACGTCTCATAGGAGTTTATTTATCTCGACCAAAGGATGCCAAATTTAAGACTTCTGTTGTATAGCTGCTTTATTGCAGTTTCCTGTGCCAGCACTCCAGCTGATAGGAGGCAAGTCATGTCTAGACCAGTCAAGCTTGAGTGTATTAGCCTCAACAGCAGCTTATATGTAGCTACCTTCTCCCTCTAACTTCTTCCCAACATCCACCAGGTTGACATATAAAAAGATGTTTACCTTATTATTTACCAAAACAGGAAAGCATCTAAAAGCTAAAATAAACTGCACTAGAAAATGTGAAAAAGGAGAATGGTTAGGTCACAGTTTTTTTTTCTTTTTTTTAATGTGTACTCAAAAGAAAGATTTGCTCTCCAAAATCAATTTCTGCCCACTCTGATTCTTGTGTGAGTGTTTTGACAAAAGCTTTGAAGAAGCCTTAAGAGGTAGGAATCAATATTGAGATTACACTAACTGGCCTATAAACAATTCTTGCCTTTGCAGCAAAAATCTCAGGATAAAAGCCACAGAAAGAGGTCATATTTAACTGATTTTTATATGAGAAGCAATAGACAGAGTTGGGACACATGAAATCTGCTTTTTTTCTGCTAGATATTTGATTTCTAAATCCTCACTTATCATATATTGAGGAAAAAGCTGACAAGAGTTTTAGATTGTATCTGGAAAACTATAAAGTTTATACCTTGGAGATTTCCTTATTTAACACATATAAATAACTGTTGATAGCTAAATTTAGATATTTGGGTAAAAAAATCTCCCCATGACAGGCCACCTGTTTTAATATCCTTCCCATAAACATGTGAGGCAAGATGTCATAATGGCTCTATAAACTGGGCACTAGCAACCCAGACAGCTAGTTAGTCCCAAAAGGACTTAGAAGAGCCTTCAGCAAAGTTATATGTGAGCCTCTGCATCATAGACAACTACTCACCCTTTTCTAAGGCCTGGCCTTCCTCTCTATCAGCAGCCACCTCCTTTGGGTATCCAGACCTTCGTTAATTTTCCAATGGTAAGAACATTTAAAAACTAGAGGGACTGATGCGCTGTTTGTTTGAGAACAGACTAATTCATGGAATCACAGAAGAGGTGAAACACAAGGCCACAGGAACCAGGAACCAGAGCAAATACGGTGGCAGATATTTATAGACTGTCCCTTTAGATTGCTGCCTGTGAATGGCCAACTGGAACTACAAGCCAGCCCTCATCCTTTGAGGAGGGTGAGAGAGCAGTAGGTAATAGACTGAAAAACCACACTGGAGTAGGGGCTCCTGGGTGGCTCAGTCGGTTAAGCATCCAACTCTTGGTTTCAGCTCAGGTCATGATCTCATGGTTTCATGAGTTTGAGCCCTGCATTGGGCTCTGTGGTGACAGCACAGAAACTGCTTGGGATTCTCTCTCTCCCTCTCTCTCTGCTTCTCCCCTGTTCACACCTTCTCTGTCTCTCTCAAAAATAAGTAAACTTTTAGACGAAAGAAAGAAAGAAAGAAAGAAAGAAAGAAAGAAAGAAAGAAAGAAAGAAAGAAA
>NW_026057577.1:75622776-75628785 GCF_023721935.1 Panthera uncia | reverse complement strand
AAAGAAAGAAAGAAAGAAAGAAAGAAAGAAAGAAAGAAAGAAAGAAAAAGACCGACCACACTGGAGTACCAAAGAAAGAAGAGCTCCCAATGGAAGAGATGCTGGTAAGGCAAATAGAAACAATGTCAACACAGTGCTCCAGAATCCAAGGAGTGTTTTAAAAAGAGAAAACTGAACCAACATTTATCCCACTTGTGCTCAATTTTATACCTATAACTTCATTAGGTAAAAGTAAACTCCCTCCTCAAAAGCCGATTTCCAAGTAAGTCAAAATACCACTACCACCTGTAGCACTGTCATTTAAAAATGTTAATGCTAGGATTCTAGCAACATTATAGTATCACTTTTAAAAGCATAAGAAACTCCACAATATGCATTCAAATAACATGTTTTTTAATGAGATGAAGTGCATCCATTTTATTTCAAAAGATGAGTCATGTGAGAATGATTCAAGATAGCATCTATCACATGCAGACCCTATCAGGCATATAAAAAGGCATAAAAAGTCTTACTCTGGGTATTCTAGCAGATTTAGGTGAAGTGAAATAAAATTTCTAGGTTCCCCAACAAAGGCTTATTTACACTGAATTTCACCATAGTGGGCCCAGTCTCCTTCTAGAACAGCTCCTGGTAATTTTAATAGGCTTTCCCTGATCACTCTGATCTCCCCTGTTTTTAAGCATCAAAAGCTTAAGTTATTATAATTTCAATTTATTTTTGTTAATTATTATTAATTTCATAAGATAGAGTAAAATGATAAGGTAGTATGAAAAGATAAAATTTAGCATAAAATGATATACCTGGACTGTAAGAAAAAAAAGATTAATGTTTTTATCATCTATTCAGGACATTAAATTTGAGGGGAAAAGTACTGATGGCCTTAAAGTTCTATTTCCCTATTCTTCTTAAATTGTACTTTCTTGGGGTGCCTAGGTGGCTCAGTTGGTTAAGTGTCCTACTTTTGATTTCATCTCAGATCATGATCTCATGGTTTGTGGGTTCAAGTCCCATATCAGGCTCTGTGCTGACAGCTCAGAACCTGGAGCCTGCTTCAGATTCTGTGTGTGTGTCTCTCTCTGCTCCTCCCCTGATGCTCTGTCTCACTCACTCTCAAAAATAAATAAACATTTAAAAAAATTTTAAGTGTACTTTCTTTAGTTTCTTAATTTTTATTCACTCTTACAAAGTGAATTGAACACCCAAATGCTCAATCTTGATGAATAAGGAATGAGCTATATGGTGAGTGAAACTTTTTTATTGTTGTTGATCACTCCCAGAATTTAAAAAATTTTAAATAGAATTCTTTTTAGCCAATTGAAAATGCCTGTGTTTCTTCAGTCACTGAACTGCAAAGAGATAAATCTGAAGAAAGTGGTATCCTACTTTTTTGCACCAAGCGTCACCTTTCAGTAGCCCCAACTCAAAACCAAATTTTCCCAAGAAATCTGAGCAACACTTCTCTTTAGAAGAAAAGGAAAATCTGGGGGCACCTGGGTGGCTCACGATTGAGCATCCTCCTCTTGATTTTGGTTCAGGTCATGATCCCAGGGTTGTGGGATTGAGCCCATGTCTGGCTCCAAGTTAGCATGGTTGAGATTTGTTTTCTTCCTTTCTCTCTCTCTTTCTCTCTCTCTCTCTCTCTCTCTCTCTCTCTCTCTCTCTCTCTGCTTCTGCTCCCCTCCTCTACTTGCTCTCTGTCTCTAGAATAATTTAAAAAAAAACTTTTAAATAAATAAAGAATAAAAGACAAATCTAATATTTATAACTAGAAAAAAAAGCAAACTTGTTTTGTTTTCAGTTAGCTAGACATAGAAAAAATCCTTGTTTCTTCTTAGATGCCTGACAGGTTGAAAACTAGTTCAGTAAAACAGACATATAAGAAAGAGCAAATGCCATTACTTTCTCATATCTTGACAAAACAATGGGATTTTCTCCACCAAAAATATGGCTTAAGTATGCTGAGCAAGGTGATTTTGTTGACAATGCTACCAGTTATCCTATTCAAAACATGCCTTACTTGCCTGAGTACTTTAACATAGTTTAAAATCTATGCACTTTTTGTTGTTGTTGTTGTTGTTGTTGTTGTTGGTACACAAAGGTTTTCTTTGCTTTCATGCACATCTGCCAGCAGTCTTTCTAACATATTTAAGAAACCCATAGCCATAATTCCAAAGACATTCTAGAAGCATATTTTCCATCTGCTTATTCTA
The DNA here is from genome assembly GCF_023721935.1 of Panthera uncia. Taxonomy (NCBI): domain Eukaryota; kingdom Metazoa; phylum Chordata; class Mammalia; order Carnivora; family Felidae; genus Panthera; species Panthera uncia. The sequence continues at coordinate 75,626,575 of NW_026057577.1, read as the reverse complement.
TCCAATATCAAAAAAGAGATACTAATGAAATATAAACTAATCACTTTAAGCAGCTCCTTTGTAAAACATAATAATCTTTCCAATAATCATATTAATTTCTACCCTAAAATCTGTATGTGTTAATTTTTAATAAATTTTTAAAGGAATACCTTCATGATAATGCTTTTTACTGGCATACCTAGTTTATCAAGCAACTTTTTTGCTAACCTGCTAAACAGTTGCAAAGAGTTTATTAATATTACCCCTTATCCTTGATCTGGTTTTTTTATTTCCATTCTATGAAACTATTATGTTCCAAGAAATACTAGAGTTTGAGCAATAATTCCGGTTAGAAGAAGTGAGGAAAAACAGGAAGATAAATTTTGTGGTCACGGCCTATATTTACACATCATTACAACATATTACAAGAAAATGTCAAAATGTTTATCGTTCTAGGGGCACCTGAGTGGCTCAGTCGGTTAAGCGTCACACTTTGGCTCAGGTCATGATCTCACCTTCTGTGAGTTCAAGGCCCCGCATCGGGCTCTGTGCTGACAGCTCAGCTCAGAGCCTGGAGCCTGCTTCAGATTCTGTGTCTCCCTCTCTCTGCTCCTCCCCTGCTTGTACTCTGTCTCTCTCTCTCAAAAAATAAACATTAAAAAAAAAGTTTAAAAAACGTTCATCATTCTAGACAGCAATAAGGAACAAAACTTTTCTCAATAGCAAACTTACAGCAGGATTTCTACTGCCTTTAGGCCATACTGAAATAAAAAAAATTATTCTTTAGCAATAACTCATAAATTGCCTAATAAGCCTGTTAATTTAATCATTATTAGCTGATTCAGCAAAGAAATCTTTATTGAGGGCATGTGATGTATCAGCACTAGAATGAAACATCCTCAACATTACTGTCTTACCTGGGAGAAAGACAAATTATGACAATATGCATGATAAATAAAATAAGTGAAAAATCAATGAGGCACAAAATTAGGCCACAGAATGGAGAAATTACCTCTACCAACAACAAAGAAGTCTTCACAGAAGAGGAAATCACTCATCTCTTAATAATTAGGGTTTACAGGGCAGAAAAATAATAAACAATAAGTGCACTCGATGCAGAGAAAATACTATGTGCCATAACACATAACAGGAGATCACTATCACCTCCATGTAAGGTGAGTTGGGTGAAACTGCAGGAGATAATGGTGAAGAAGGTAAGGCTGTATCAAGAAGATCTTCACAACACAAAATTAATTCATTAATTTAATAGACCTGTTTTAGAGATAGGAGGACTTAAAGGAATTTCATAAGAGGAATGATGATATATCATAGCGAAATTTTAGCTTGGATATGATCACAGCACCAGCCCCCTCCCCATTCATACAGAACTTACGCATGACTCACTGTCCTCCTCTCCATCATTACTCTTTGGGAGCTTAAGCATCAGAATGACTCAAATAACACCCTAAACTTTTGGACCTTTGAACTTGTCATCTCCAAAATTTTGCAACCTCAGCCACACAAGCCCAAAAACTACATTACCGATAACTGGGCTGCCTCTGATTTCTTAATTTCTCATTCCCTAAATAGCGCCACCAAGCACCCTGCTTTCCTCATCTAGTAGTATTTCTTCAGTCAATACTTTGACCACAAAACTCCAAATCTATGGACTTTCATAAGTTTTCACCATGTCACCATGTTCTTACCTTCACTTGTTTTCATGGCTAGTTTAAATTCCATGCTATGATGGCGAATATGATATGCCAATGACTGGGGCAGGAGGTGCTCCTATATTTGGATTACCATTATTTCTGGTTATGTCTGTGAGAATGTTTCCAGATGAGATTACTATTAGCATCAATAGATTACAAAAGCATATGACCCTCTCCAATATAAGTGAGCATCATTTAGTCCATTTAGGGTCTGAATATTGAAAAACAAAAAAAGTGGTAAAAGGAAGAATTTAGTCTCTTAGCCTGACTGCTGAGCTGGAACACTGGTCTTTTTCTGACAGGTGATCTTGGCTGTCAGGCCTTTTGACTCAGACTAGAACTGCATTATTCATTTTTCTGGTTGTTTAGCTCACATTCAGCCTCCATAATCATGTGAGCCAATCCTCCATACATACATCTCTCTCTCTCTCTCTCTCTCTCTCTATGTATGTGTATATATATATATACATATATATATATATATATATGTATATATATATACGTATATATATATACACATATACATATATATATATATATGTATATATATATCTGTAGGAGGAGATAATGTATGTGTATGTGTATGTGTATGTGTGTGTATATGCATAAAATTTCCTATGTTCTGTTTCTCTGCAGAACCTGACTAATCTAATGCATAAGGTTAATCATTATATCATTCTCTTTAAAACATCCCCCACTCTCCAATATTCCATCCATGCACAAACTAAACTTATGAGAGCCCAATTTTCTTACCTTTCCAAGGATGATTCTCAGCAGTTCAATGTTCTTTTATAAAATACAAATATACATTCATTATTTGCCTTTTAAACACAACTATCTATTTAACTTATCATAAGCCAGACACTGTCCTAGACCTGAGAGATAGAGAAATAAGCAAGACCAAAGTCATGTTTTGTTGGCTTTTTCATTCCAACAAATGAAATCGATTTGATTTCACAGATGAAAAGTAAATACATAAAGCAATTTTAGTTAGTAATAAACATATAAAAATTCAAAGCAAGATAAGTAGTTAGAGAATACGAGGTGAAGCAAGTTGATTTTGGTCATCAAGGGAGGTCTCTCTGAAGAGGAGAAATTAGAGCTAAGAATTAAATAAAGTAGGAACAGGGGATTCTGGGAAGATGGTGGCATAGGAGGACACTGGGCTCATGCGCCACCTGTTGATCACTTAGATTCCACCTACACCTGCCTGAATAACCCAGAAAACCGCCAGAGGACTAGCAGAATGGAGTCTCCGGAGCCAAGCGCAGACGAGAGGCCCACGGAAGAGGGTAGGAAGGGCGGAGAGGCACTGCGCGCTCCACGGACTGGCTGCAGGGAGCCCGGCGGAGGGGCGGCCCGCCGGCCAAGCAGACCCCCCGAGTTTGGCTTGCAAAAGTGGAGGGGCTGGACGGAGTGTGTTCCGACAGCAAGAGGGACTTGACATCTGGAAGGTTATAAGCTAACAGCTCTGCTCGGAGAACGGGAGGACTGGAGGACAACAGGAAGGAGAGTTGTTGAGCCCCGGACCACAGAACTCAGCTTGGCAGGGAACAAAGGCACTCGCCAGTGCCCATCCCCTAGCCAAAATCCCAAAGGGAACCGGTTCCTGCCAGGGAATTTGCTTGCACCATGCAAACACCCAAAGCTGTGCTTCTGCGGATCCATCCCTCCGGTGGGTCTGACTCCCTCCTGGTGCTGCAGGGTCCCTCCCGAAGTGGATCTCCGAAGGAAAAGCGAGCTAAGCCTGCTCTCCTGCCCCTGTGCACCTTGCCCATCCACCCCAGCTAATACGCCAGATCCCCAGCACCACAAGCCTGCCAGTGTGCAAGTAGCGCAGACAGACAATCCCCCCCACAGTGAATCCCGCTCCTAGCAGAGGGGAAGAGAAGGCACACACCAGTCTGACTATGGCCCCAGCGGTGGGCTGGGGGCAGACATCAGGGCTGACTGCGGCCCCTCCCACCAACGCAAGTTATTCAAGACAGCACAGGGGAAGTGCCCCAAAGTCCCACACCACTCCAGGGACTATCCAAAATGACAAAATCAAAGAATTCTCCTCAGAGAAACGTAACAGAAACCCATGGGGGAGGGGAAGGAAAAAAAAA